>NC_143258.1:65233113-65390881 GCF_984573655.1 Nuphar pumila
AGTTATAAAACTAGATTTGAAAATCCCGACCAGTTATAGAAAATGGATTTGAAAATCCTGACCAGTTATAAAACTGGATTTGAAAATCCCGACCAGTTATAAAACTGGATTTGAAAATCCCGACCAGTTATAAAAACTAGATTTGAAAATACCGACCAGTTATAAAAACTAGATTTGAAAATCCCGACCAGTTATAGAAACTGGATTTGAAAATCCCGACCAGTTATAGAAACTGGATTTGAAAATATCGACCAATTATAGAAACTAGATTTGAAAATCCCGACCAGTTATAAAAACTAGATTTGAAAATCCCGACCAGTTATAAAAACTAGATTTGAAAATCCCGACCAGTTATAGAAACTGGATTTGAAAATCCCGACCAGTTATAGAAACTGGATTTGAAATATCGACCAATTATAGAAACTAGATTTGAAAATCCCGAGCAGTTATAAAACTGGATTTGAAAATCTCGACCAGTTATAGAAACTGGATTTGAAAATCCCGACCAGTTATAAAAACTGGATTTGAAAATCCCAACCAGTTATAGAAACTGGATTTCAAAATCCCGACCAGTTATAGAAACTGGAGTTGAAAATCCCGACCAGTTATAACACTGAATTTGAAAATCCCGACCAGTTATAAAAATTGGATTTGAAAATCCCAACCATTTATAGAAACTGGATTTGAAAATCCTGACCAGTTATAGAAACTGAATTTGAAAATCCCGACCAGTTATTAAAACTGGATTTGAAAATCCCGACCAGTTATAAAACTGGATTTGAAAATCCCGACGAGTTATAGAAACTGAATTTGAAAATCCTGATCAATTATAACACTGGATTTGAAAATCCCGACCAATTATAAAACTAGATTTGAAAATCCCGACCAGTTATAAAACTGGATTTGAAAATCCCGACCAGTTATAAAAACTAGAGTTGAAAATGCCGACCAGTTATAGAAACTGGATTTGAAGATCCCGACCTGTTATAGAAACTGGATTTGAAAATCTCGACCAGTTATAGAAACAGGATTTGAAAATCCCGACCAGTTATAGAAACTAGATTTGAAAATCCCGACCATTTATAAAATCTGGAATTGAAAATCCCGACCAGTTATAGAAACTGATTTCAAAATCCCGACCAGTTATAGAAACTGGATTTGAAAATCCCGACCAGTTATAGAAACTGGATTTAAAAATCCCGACCAGTTATAACACTGAATTTGAAAATCCCGACCGGTTATAAAAACTCGATTTGAAAATCCCGACCAGTTATAGAATATTGATTTGAAAATCATGACCAGTTATAGAAACTGGATTTGAAAATCCCGACCAGTTATAAAAACTGGATTTGAAAATCTCGACCAGTTATAAAACTGGATTTGAAAATCCCGACCAGTTATAGAAATTAGATTTGAAAATCCTGATCAGTTATAACACTGGATTTGAAAATCCCGACCAATTGTAAAACTAGATTTGAAAATCGGGACCTATTATAAAAACTGGATTTGAAAATCCCGACCAGTTATAAATCTGGATTTGAAAATCCCAACCAGTTATAAAACTAGATTTAAAAATCCCGATCAGTTATAGAAACAACTTTTGAAAATCCTGACCAGTTATGACACTAGATTTGAAAATCCCGACCAGTTATGACACTAGATTTGAAAATCCTGACCAGTTATAGAAATTGGATTTGAAAATCCCGACCAGTTATGACACTAGATTTTGAAATCACGACCAGTTATAGAAACTGGATTTGAAAATCCCAACCAGTTATAGAAACTGGATTTGAAAATCCCGACCAGTTATAGAAACTGGATTTGAAAATCCTGACCAGTTGTAAAAACTGAATTTTGAAAATCCCGACCAGTTACAAAAACTGGATTTGAAAATCCCGACCAGTTATAAAAACTAGATTTGAAAATCTCGACCAGTTATAGAAACTGGATTTGAAAATCCCGACCAGTTATAGAAACTGGATTTGAAAATCCCGAGCAGTTATAGAAACTAGATTTGAAAATCCCGACCAGTTATAAAACTGGATTTGAAAATCCCGACCAGTTATAGAAACTGGATTTGAAAATCCCGACCAGTTATAAAAACTGGATTTGAAAATCCCGACCAGTTATAGAAACTGGATTTCAAAATACCGACCAGTTATAGAAACTGGATTTGAAAATCCCGACCAGTTATAGAAACTGGATTTGAAAATCCCGACCAGTTATAACACTGAATTTGAAAATCCCGACCAGTTATAAAAACTGGATTTGAAAATCCCGACCAGTTATAGAAACTGGATTTGAAAATTCTGACCTGTTATAGAAACTGAATTTGAAAATCCTGACCAGTTATGAAAACTGGATTTGAAAATCCCGACCAGTTATAAAACTGGATTTGAAAATCCCGACGAGTTATAGAAACTAAATTTGAAAATCCTGATCAGTTATAACACTGGATTTGAAAATCCCGACCAATTATAAAACTAGATTTGAAAATCCCGACCAGTTATAGCAAATGGATTTGAAAATCCCGACCAGTTATAAAATTGGATTTGAAAATCCCGACCAGTTATGACACTAGATTTGAAAATCCCGACCAGTTATAGAAACTGGATTTGAAAATCCCGACCAGTTATAAAAACTAGATTTGAAAATTCAGACCAGTTATTGAAACTGGATTTGAAAATCCTGACCAGTTATAGAAATTGGATTTTAAAATCCCGACCAATTATAGAAACTGGATTGGAAAATCCTGACCAGTTATAGAAACTGGATTTGAAAATCCCGACCAGTTATAAAAACTAGACTTGAAAATCCCGATCAGTTATAGAAACTGGATTTGAAAATCCCGACCAGTTATAGAAACTGGATTTGAAAATATCGACCAGTTATAGAAACTAGATTTGAAAATCCCAACCAGTTATAAAACTGGATTTGAAAATTTCGACCAGTTATAGAAACTGGATTTTAAAATCCCGACCAGTTATAAAAACTGGATTTGAAAATGCCAACCAGTTATAGAAACTGGATTTCAAAATCCCTACCAGTTATAGAAACTGGAGTTGAAAATCCCGACCAGTTATAAAAACTGGATTTCAAAATCCCGACCAGTTATAAAACTGGATTAGAAAATCCTGACTAGTTATAGAAACTGAATTTGAAAATCCTGACCAGTTATAAAAACTGGATTTGAAAGTCCCGACCAGTTATAAAAACTGGATTTGAAAATCCCGACCAGTTATAGAAACTGGATTTGAAAATCCTGACCAGTTATAGAAATTGAGTTTGAAAATCCTGACCAGTTATGAAAACTGGATTTGAAAATCCCGACCAGTTATAAAACTGGATTTGAAAATCCCGACGAGTTATAGAAACTAAATTTGAAAATCCTGATCAGTTATAACACTGGATTTGAAAATTCCGACCAATTATAAAACTAGATTTGACAATCCCGACCAGTTATAGCAAATGGATTTGAAAATCCCGACCAGTTATAAAACTGGATTTGAAAATCCCGACCAGTTATGACACTAGATTTGAAAATCCCGACCAGTTATAAAAACTGGATTTGAAAAGCCCGACCAGTTATAGAAACTGGATTTTAAAATCCCGACCAATTATAGAAACTGGATTTGAAAATCCTGACCAGTTATAGAAACTGGATTTGAAAATCCCGACCAGTTATAAAAACTAGATTTGAAAATCCCGACCAGTTATAGAAACTGGATTTGAAAATCCCGACCAGTTATAGAAACTGGATTTGAAAATATCGACCAGTTATAGAAACTAGATTTGAAAATCCCGACCAGTTATAAAACTGGATTTGAAAATCTCGACCAGTTATAGAAACTGGATTTGAAAATCCCGACCAGTTATAAAAACTGGATTTGAAAATCCCAACCAGTTATAGAAACTGGATTTCAAAATCCCGACCAGTTATAGAAAACTGGAGTTGAAAATCCCGACCAGTTATAACACTGAATTTGAAAATCTCGACCAGTAATAAAAACTGGATTTGAAATTCCCGACCAGTTATAGAAACTGGATTTGAAAATCCCGACCAGTTATAAAAACTAGATTTGAAAATCCTGACCAGTTATAAAACTGGAATTGAAAATCCCGACCAGTTATAAAAACTAGAGTTGAAAATCCCGACCAGTTATAGAAACTTGATTTGAAAATCCCGATCAGATATAGAAACTGGATTTGAAAATCTCGACCAGTTATAGAAACAGGATTTGAAAATCCTGACCAGTTATAGAAACTGGATTTGAAAATCCCGACCAGTTATAAAATCTGGAATTGAAAATCCCGACCAGTTATATAAACTGAATTTTAAAATCCCGACCAGTTATGACACTAGATTTTGAAATCACGACCAGTTATAGAAACTGGATTTGAAAATCCCAACCAGTTATAGAAACTAGATTTGAAAATCCCGACCAGTTATAGAAACTGGATTTGAAAATCCTGACCAGTTGTAAAAACTGAATTTTGAAAATCCCGACCAGTTACAAAAACTGGATTTGAAAATCCCGACCAGTTATAAAAACTAGATTTGAAAATCTCGACCAGTTATAGAAACTGGATTTGAAAATCCCGACCAGTTATAGAAACTGGATTTGAAAAGCCCGACCAGTTATAGAAACTAGATTTGAAAATCCCGACCAGTTATAAAACTGGATTTGAAAATCCCGACCAGTTATAGAAACTGGATTTGAAAATCCCGACCAGTTATAAAAACTGGATTTGAAAATCCCGACCAGTTATAGAAACTGGATTTCAAAATACCGACCAGTTATAGAAACTGGATTTGAAAATCCCGACCAGTTATAGAAACTGGATTTGAAAATCCCGACCAGTTATAACACTGAATTTGAAAATCCCGACCAGTTATAAAAACTGGATTTGAAAATCCCGACCAGTTATAGAAACTGGATTTGAAAATCCTGACCTGTTATAGAAACTGAATTTGAAAATCCTGACCAGTTATGAAAACTGGATTTGAAAATCCCGACCAGTTATAAAACTGGATTTGAAAATCCCGACGAGTTATAGAAACTAAATTTGAAAATCCTGATCAGTTATAACACTGGATTTGAAAATCCCGACCAATTATAAAACTAGATTTGAAAATCCCGACCAGTTATAGCAAATGGATTTGAAAATCCCGACCAGTTATAAAATTGGATTTGAAAATCCCGACGAGTTATGACACTAGATTTGAAAATCCCGACCAGTTATAGAAACTGAATTTGAAAATCCCGACCAGTTATAAAAACTAGATTTGAAAATTCAGACCAGTTATTGAAACTGGATTTGAAAATCCTGACCAGTTATAGAAATTGGATTTTAAAATCCCGACCAATTATAGAAACTGGATTGGAAAATCCTGACCAGTTATAGAAACTGGATTTGAAAATCCCGACCAGTTATAAAAACTAGACTTGAAAATCCCGATCAGTTATAGAAACTGGATTTGAAAATCCCGACCAGTTATAGAAACTGGATTTGAAAATATCGACCAGTTATAGAAACTAGATATGAAAATCCCAACCAGTTATAAAACTGGATTTGAAAATCCCGACCAGTTATAGAAACTGGATTTTAAAATCCCGACCAGTTATAAAAACTGGATTTGAAAATGCCAACCAGTTATAGAAACTGGATTTCAAAATCCCTACCAGTTATAGAAACTGGAGTTGAAAATCCCGACCAGTTATAAAAACTGGATTTGAAAATCCCGACCAGTTATAAAAGTGGATTTGAAAATCCTGACTAGTTATAGAAACTGAATTTGAAAATCCTGACCAGTTATAAAAACTGGATTTGAAAGTCCCGACCAGTTATAAAAACTCGATTTGAAAATCCCGACCAGTTATAGAAACTGGATTTGAAAATCCTGACCAGTTATAGAAATTGAGTTTGAAAATCCTAACCAGTTATGAAAACTGGATTTGAAAATCCCGACCAGTTATAAAACTGGATTTGAAAATCCCGACGAGTTATAGAAACTAAATTTGAAAATCCTGATCAGTTATAACACTGGATTTGAAAATTCCGACCAATTATAAAACTAGATTTGAAAATCCCGACCAGTTATAGCAAATGGATTTGAAAATCCCGACCAGTTATAAAACTGGATTTGAAAATCCCGACCAGTTATGACACTAGATTTGAAAATCCCGACCAGTTATAAAAACTGGATTTGAAAAGCCCGACCAGTTATAGAAACTGGATTTTAAAATCCCGACCAATTATAGAAACTGGATTTGAAAATCCTGACCAGTTATAGAAACTGGATTTGAAAATCCCGACCAGTTATAAAAACTAGATTTGAAAATCCCGACCAGTTATAGAAACTGGATTTGAAAATCCCGACCAGTTATAGAAACTGGATTTGAAAATATCGACCAGTTATAGAAACTAGATTTGAAAATCCCGACCAGTTATAAAACTGGATTTGAAAATCTCGACCAGTTATAGAAACTGGATTTGAAAATCCCGACCAGTTATAAAAACTGGATTTTAAAATCCCAACCAGTTATAGAAACTGGATTTCAAAATCCCGACCAGTTATAGAAACTGGAGTTGAAAATCCCGACCAGTTATAACACTGAATTTGAAAATCTCGACCAGTTATAAAAACTGGATTTGAAATTCCCGACCAGTTATAGAAACTGGATTTGAAAATCCCGACCAGTTATAAAAACTAGATTTGAAAATCCTGACCAGTTATAAAACTGGAATTGAAAATCCCGACCAGTTATAAAAACTAGAGTTGAAAATCCCGACCAGTTATAGAAACTTGATTTGAAAATCCCGATCAGTTATAGAAACTGGATTTGAAAATCTCGACCAGTTATAGAAACAGGATTTGAAAATCCCGACCAGTTAGAGAAACTGGATTTGAAAATCTCGACCAGTTATAAAATCTGGAATTGAAAATCCCGACCAGTTATATAAACTGAATTTTAAAATCCCGACCAGTTATAGAAACTGGATTTGAAAATCCCGACCAGTTATAGAAACTGGATTTAAAAATCCCGACCAGTTATAACACTGAATTTGAAAATCCCGACCGGTTATAAAAACTGGATTTGAAAATCCCGACCAGTTATAGAAACTTGATTTGAAAATCCTGACCAGTTATAGAAACTGGATTTGAAAATCCCGACCAGTTATAAAAACTGGATTTGAAAATCTCGACCAGTTATAAAACTGGATTTGAAAATCCCGACCAGTTATAGAAATTGGATTTGAAAATACTGATCAGTTATAACACTGGATTTGAAAATCCCGACCAATTATAAAACTAGATTTGAAAATCCCGACCAGTTATAAATCTGGATTTGAAAATCACAACCAGTTATAAAACTAGATTTAAAAATCCCGACCAGTTATAGAAACAGCATTTGAAAATCCTGACCAGTTATAAAACTGGATTTGAAAATCCCGACCAGTTATAGAAATTGGATTTGAAAATCCCGACCAGTTATGACACTAGATTTTGAAATCACGACCAGTTATAGAAACTGGATTTGAAAATCACAACCAGTTATAGAAACTGGATTTGAAAATCCCGACCAGTTATAGAAACTGGATTTGAAAATCCCGACCAGTTACAAAAACTGGATTTGAAAATCCCGACCAGTTATAAAAACTAGATTTCAAAATCTTGATCAGTTATAGAAACTGGATTTGAAAATCCCGACCAGTTACAGAAACTGGATTTGAAAATCCCGAGCAGTTATAGAAACTAGATTTGAAAATCCCGACAAGTTATAAAACTGGATTTGAAAATCCCGACCAGTTATAGAAACTGGATTTGAAAATGCCGACCAGTTATAAAAACTGGATTTGAAAATCCCGACCAGTTATAGAAACTGGATTTCAAAATACCGACCAGTTATAGAAACTGGATTTGAAAATCCCGACCAGTTATAGAAACTGGATTTGAAATTCCCGACCAGTTATAACACTGAATTTGAAAATCCCGACCAGTTATAAAAACTGGATTTGAAAATCCCGACCAGTTATAGAAAATGAATTTGAAAATCCTGACCTGTTATAGAAACTGAATTTGAAAATCCTGACCAGTTATGAAAACTGGATTTGAAAATCCCGACCAGTTATAAAACTGGATTTGAAAATCCCGACGAGTTATAGAAACTAAATTTGAAAATCCTGATCAGTTATAACACTGGATTTGAAAATCCCGACCAATTATAAAACTAGATTTGAAAATCCCGACCAGTTATAGCAAATGGATTTGAAAATCTTGACCAGTTATAAAACTGGATTTGAAAATCCCGACCAGTTATGACACTAGATTTGAAAATCCCGACCAGTTATAGAAACTGGATTTGAAAATCCCGACCAGTTATAAAAACTAGATTTGAAAATCCCGACCAGTTATAAAAACTAGATTTGAAAATCCCAACCAGTTATAGAAACTGAATTTGAAAATCCTGACCAGTTATAGAAACTGGATTTGAAAATCCCGACCAGTTATAGAAACTGGATTTGAAAATCCCGACTAGTTATAAAAACTGGATTTGAAAATCCCGACCAGTTATAGAAACTGGATTTGAAAATCCTGACCAGTTATAGAAACTGAATTTGAAAATCCTAACCAGTTATGAAAACTGGATTTGAAAATCCCGACCAGTTATAAAACTGGATTTGAAAATCCCGACGAGTTATAAAAACTAAATTTGAAAATCCTGATCAGTTAAAACACTGGATTTGAAAATCCCGACCAATTATAAAACTAGATTTGAAAATTCCGACCAGTTATAGCAAATGGATTTGAAAATCCCGACCAGTTATAAAACTGGATTTGAAAATCCTGACCAGTTATGACACTAGATTTGAAAATCCCGACGAGTTATAGAAACTGGATTTGAAAATCCCGACCAGTTATAAAAACTAGATTTGAAAATTCCGACCAGTTATAGAAACTGGATTTGAAAATCCTGACCAGTTATAGAAATTGGATTTTAAAATCCCGACCAATTATAGAAACTGGATTTGAAAATCCTGACTAGTTATAGAAACTGGATTTGAAAATCCCGACCAGTTATAAAAACTAGATTTGAAAATCCCGACCAGTTATAGAAACTGGATTTGAAAATCCCAACCAGTTATAGAAACTGGATTTGAAAATATCGACCAGTTATAGAAACTAGATTTGAAAATCCCAACCAGTAATAAAACTGGATTTGAAAATCCCGACCAGTTATAGAAACTGGATTTGAAAATCTCGACCAGTTATAAAAACTGGATTTGAAAATCCCAACCAGTTATAGAAACTGGATTTCAAAATCCCGACCAGTTATAGAAACTGGAGTTGAAAATCCCGACCAGTTATAACACTGAATTTGAAAATCCCGACCAGTTATAAAAATTGGATTTGAAAATCCCGACCAGTTATAGAAACTGGATTTGAAAATCCTGACCAGTTATAGAAACTGAATTTGAAAATCCCGACCAGTTATGAAAACTGGATTTGAAAATCCCGACCAGTTATAAAACTGGATTTGAAAATCCCGACGAGTTATAGAAACTGAATTTGAAAATCCTGATCAGTTATAACACTGGATTTGAAAATCCCGACCAGTTATAAAAACTGGATTTGAAAATCCCAACCAGTTATAGAAACTGGATTTCAAAATCCCGACCAGTTATAGAAACTGGAGTTGAAAATCCCGACCAGTTATAACACTGAATTTGAAAATCCTGACCAGTTATAAAAATTGGATTTGAAAATCCCGACCAGTTATAGAAACTGGATTTGAAAATCCCGACCAGTTATAAAACTGGATTTAAAAATCCCGACCAGTTATAGAAACTGGATTTGAAAATCCTGACCAGTTATAAAACTAGATTTGAAAATCCCGACCAGTTATAGAAACTGGATTTAAAAATCCCGACCAGTTATGACACTAGATTTGAAAATCCCGACTTGTTATAGATACCTGATTTGAAAATCCCGACCCGTTATAAAAACTGGAGTTGAAAATCCCGACCAGTTATAGAAACTAGATTTGAAAATCCCAACTAGTTATAAAACTGGATTTGAAAATCCCGACCAGTCATAGAAACTGGATTTGAAAATCCCGACCAGTTATAAAAACTGGATTTGAAAATCTCAACCAGTTATAGAAACTGGATTTCAAAATCCAGACCAGTTATAGAAACTGGTGTTGAAAATCCCGACCAGTTATAACACTGAATTTGAAAATCCCGACCAGTTATAAAAACTGGATTTGAAAATCCCGACCAGTTATAGAAACTGGATTTGAAAATCCTGACCAGTTATAGAAACTGAATTTGAAAATCCCGACCAGTTATTAAAACTGGATTTGAAAATCCCGACCAGTTATAAAACTGGATTTGAAAATCCCGACGAGTTATAGAAACTGAATTTGAAAATCCTGATCAGTTATAACACTGGATTTGAAAATCCCGACCAATTATAAAACTAGATTTGAAAATCCCGACCAGTTATAGAAAATGGATTTGAAAATCCCGACAAGTTATAAAACTGGATTTGAAAATCCCGAACAGTTATAAAAATGGATTTAAAAATCCCGACCAGTTATAGAAACTGGATTTGAAAATCCCGACCAGTTATAAAACTGGATTTAAAAATCCCGACCAGTTATAGAAACTGGATTTGAAAATCCTGACCAGTTATAAAACTAGATTTGAAAATCCCGATCAGTTATAGAAACTGGATTTAAAAATCCCGACCAGTTATGACACTGGATTTGAAAATCTCGACTTGTTATAGATACCTGATTTGAAAATCCCGACCAGTTATAAAAACTGGAGATGAAAATCCCGACCAGTTATAGAAACTAGATTTGAAAATCCCGACCTGTTATATAAACTGGATTTGAAAATCTCGACCAGTTATAGAAACTGGATTTGAAAATCCCCACCAGTTATAGAAACTGGATTTGAAAATCCCGACCAGTTATAAAATCTGGAATTCAAAATCCCGACCAGTTAAAGAAACTGGATTTCAAAATCCCGACCAGTTATTGAAACTGGATTTGAAAATCCCGACCAGTTATAACACTGAATTTGAAAATCCCGACCGGTTATAAAAACTGGATTTGAAAATCCCGACCAGTTTTAGAAACTTGATTTGAAAATCCTGATCAGTTATAGAAACTGGATTTGAAAATCCCGACCAGTTATAAAAACTGGATTTGAAAATGCCAACCAGTTAAAGAAACTGGATTTCAAAATCCCTACCAGTTATAGAAACTGGAGTTGAAAATCCCGACCAGTTATAAAAACTGGATTTGAAAATCCCGACCAGTTATAAAACTGGATTTGAAAATCCTGACTAGTTATAGAAACTGGATTTGAAAATCCCAACCAGTTATAGAAACTGGATTTGAAAATCTCGATCAGTTATAGAAACTGGATTTGAAAATCCCGACCAGTTACAAAAACTGGATTTGAAAATCCCGACCAGTTATAAAAACTAGATTTGAAAATCTTGATCAGTTATAGAAACTCGATTTGAAAATCCCGACCAGTTACAGAAACTGGATTTGAAAATCACGAGCAGTTATAGAAACTAGATTTGAAAATCCCGACAAGTTATAAAACTGGATTTGAAAATCCCGACCAGTTATAGAAACTGGATTTGAAAATCCCGACCAGTTATAAAAACTGGATTTGAAAATCCCGACCAGTTATAGAAACTGGATTTCAAAATACCGACCAGTTATAGAAACTGGATTTGAAAATCCCGACCAGTTATAGAAACTGGATTTGAAAATCCCGACCAGTTATAACACTGAATTTGAAAATCCCGACCACATATAAAAACTGGATTTAAAAATCCCGACCAGTTATAGAAAATGGATTTGAAAATCCTGACCTGTTATAGAAACTGAATTTTAAAATCCTGACCAGTTATGAAAACTGGATTTGAAAATCCCGACTAGTTATAACACTGGATTTGAAAATCCCGACGAGTTATAGAAACTAAATTTGAAAATCCTGATCAGTTATAACACTGGATTTGAAAATCCCGACCAATTATAAAACTAGATTTGAAAATCCCGACCAGTTATAGCAAATGAATTTGAAAATCCCGACCAGTTATAAAACTGGATTTGAAAATCCCGACCAGTTATGACACTAGATTTGAAAATCCCGACCAGTTATAGAAACTGGATTTGAAAATCCCGACCAGTTATAAAAACTAGATTTGAAAATCCCGACCAGTTATAAAAACTAGATTTGAAAATCCCAACCAGTTATAGAAACTGGATTTGAAAATCCTGACCAGTTATAGAAACTGGATTTGAAAATCCCGACCAGTTATAGAAACTGGATTTGAAAATCCCGACTAGTTATAAAAACTGGATTTGAAAATCCCGACCAGTTATAGAAACTGGATTTGAAAATCCTGACCAGTTATAGAAACTGAATTTGAAAATCCTGACCAGTTATGAAAACTGGATTTGAAAATCCCGACCAGTTATAAAACTGGATTTGAAAATCCCGACGAGTTATAGAAACTAAATTTGAAAATCCTGATCAGTTATAACACTGGATTTGAAAATCCCGACCAATTATAAAACTAGATTTGAAAATTCCGACCAGTTATAGCAAATGGATTTGAAAATCCCGACCAGTTATAAAACTGGATTTGAAAATCCTGACCAGTTATGACACTAGATTTGAAAATCCCGACCAGTTATAGAAACTGGATTTGAAAATCCCGACCAGTTATAAAAACTAGATTTGAAAATTCCGACCAGTTATAGAAACTGGATTTGAAAATCCTGACCAGTTATAGAAATTGGATTTTAAAATCTCGACCAGTTATAGAAACTGGATTTGAAAATCCTGACCAGTTATAGAAACTGGATTTGAAAATCCCGACCAGTTATAAAAACTAGATTTGAAAATCCCGACCAGTTATAGAAACTGGATTTGAAAATCCCAACCAGTTATAGAAACTGGATTTGAAAATATCGACCAGTTATAGAAACTAGATTTGAAAATCCCAACCAGTTATAAAACTGGATTTGAAAATCCCGACCAGTTATAGAAACTGGATTTGAAAATCTCGACCAGTTATAAAAACTGGATTTGAAAATCCCAACCAGTTATAGAAACTGGATTTCAAAATCCCGACCAGTTATAGAAACTGGAGTTGAAAATCCCGACCAGTTATAACACTGAATTTGAAAATCCCGACCAGTTATAAAAATTGGATTTGAAAATCCCGACTAGTTATAGAAACTGGATTTGAAAATCCAGACCAGTTATAGAAACTGAATTTGAAAATCCCGACCAGTTATGAAAACTGGATTTGAAAATCCCGACCAGGTTTAAAACTGGATTTGAAAATCCCGACCAGTTATAGAAACTGAATTTGAAAATCCTGATCAGTTATAACACTGGATTTGAAAATCCCGACCAATTATAAAACTAGATTTGAAAATCCCGACCAGTTATAGAAAATGAATTTGAAAATCCCGACCAGTTATAAAAATGGATTTAAAAATCCCGACCAGTTATAGAAACTGGATTTGAAAATCCCGACCAGTTATAAAACTGGATTTAAAAATCCCGACCAGTTATAAAACTGGATTTAAAAATCCCGACCAGTTATAGAAACTGAATTTGAAAATCTTGACCAGTTATAAAACTAGATTTGAAAATCCCGACCAGTTATAGAAACTGGATTTAAAAATCCCGACCAGTTATGACACTAAATTTGAAAATCCCGACTTGTTATAGATACCTGATTTGAAAATCCCGACCCGTTATAAAAAATGGAGTTGAAAATCCCGACCAGTTATAGAAACTAGATTTGAAAATCCCAACTAGTTATAAAACTGGATTTGAAAATCCTGACCAGTTATAGAAACTGGATTTGAAAATCCCGACCAGTTATAAAAACTGGATTTGAAAATCTCAACCAGTTATAGAAACTGGATTTCAAAATCCAGACCAGTTATAGAAACTGGTGTTGAAAATCCCGACCAGTTATAACACTGAATTTGAAAATCCCGACCGGTTATAAAAACTGGATTTGAAAATCCCGACCAGTTATAGAATGTTGATTTGAAAATCCTGACCAGTTATAGAAACTGGATTTGAAAATCCCGACCAGTTATAAAAACTGGATTTGAAAATCTCGACCAGTTATAAAACTGGATTTGAAAATCCCGACCAGTTATAGAAATTAGATTTGAAAATCCTGATCAGTTATAACACTGGATTTGAAAATCCCGACCAATTATAAAACTAGATTTGAAAATCGGGACCTATTATAAAAACTGGATTTGAAAATCCCGACCAGTTATAAATCTGGATTTGAAAATCCCAACCAGTTATAAAACTAGATTTAAAAATCCCGACCAGTTATAGAAACAGCATTTGAAAATCCTGACCAGTTATAAAACTGGATTTGAAAATCCCGACCAGTTATAGAAATTGGATTTGAAAATCCCGACCAGTTATGACACTAGATTTTGAAATCACGACCAGTTATAGAAACTGGATTTGAAAATCCCAACCAGTTATAGAAACTGGTTTTGAAAATCCCGACCAATTATAGAAACTGGATTTGAAAATCCCAACCAGTTGTAAAAACTGAATTTTGAAAATCCCGACCAGTTACAAAAACTGGATTTGAAAATCCCGACCAGTTATAAAAACTAGATTTGAAAATCTCGACCAGTTATAGAAACTGGATTTGAAAATCCCGACCAGTTATAGAAACTGGATTTGAAAATCCCGACCAGTTATAGAAACTAGATTTGAAAATCCTGACCAGTTATAAAACTGGATTTGAAAATCCCGACCAGTTATAGAAACTGAATTTGAAAATCCCGACCAGTTATAAAAACTGGATTTGAAAATCCCGACCAGTTATAGAAACTGGATTTCAAAATACCGACCAGTTATAGAAACTGGATTTGAAAATCCCGACCAGTTATAGAAACTGGATTTGAAAATCCCGACCAGTTATAACACTGAATTTGAAAATCCCGACCAGTTATAAAAACTGGATTTAAAAATCCCGACCAGTTATAGAAACTGGATTTGAAAATCCTGACCTGTTATAGAAACTGAATTTGAAAATCCTGACCAGTTATGAAAACTGGATTTGAAAATCCCGACCAGTTATAAAACTGGATTTGAAAATCCCGACGAGTTATAGAAACCAAATTTGAAAATCCTGATCAGTTATAACACTGGATTTGAAAATCCCGACCAATTATAAAACTAGATTTGAAAATCCCGACCAGTTATAGCAAATGGATTTGAAAATCCCGACCAGTTATAAAATTGGATTTGAAAATCCCGACCAGTTATGACACTAGATTTGAAAATCCCGACCAGTTATAGAAACTGGATTTGAAAATCCCGACCAGTTATAAAAACTAGATTTGAAAATTCAGACCAGTTATTGAAACTGGATTTGAAAATCCTGACCAGTTATAGAAATTGGATTTTAAAATCCCGACCAATTATAGAAACTGGATTTGAAAATCCTGAACAGTTATAGAAACTGGATTTGAAAATCCCGACCAGTTATAAAAACTAGACTTGAAAATCCCGATCAGTTAAAGAAACTGGATTTGAAAATCCCGACCAGTTATAGAAACTGGATTTGAAAATATCGACGAGTTATAGAAACTAGATTTGAAAATCCCAACCAGTTATAAAACTGGATTTGAAAATCCCGATCAGTTATAGAAACTGGATTTGAAAATCCCGACCAGTTATAAAAACTGGATTTAAAAATGCCAACCAGTTATAGAAACTGGATTTCAAAATCCCTACCAGTTATAGAAACTGGAGTTGAAAATCCCGACCAGTTATAAAAACTGGATTTGAAAATCCCGACCAGTTATAAAACTGGATTTGAAAATCCTGACTAGTTATAGAAACTGAATTTGAAAATCCTGACCAGTTATAAAAACTGGATTTGAAAATCCTGACCAGTTATAGAAACTGAATTTGAAAATCCGGACCAGTTATAAAAACTGGATTTGAAAATCCCGACCAGTTATAGAAACTGGATTTGAAAATCCTGACCAGTTATAGAAATTGAATTTGAAAATCCTGACCAGTTATGAAAACTGGATTTGAAAATCCCGACCAGTTATAAAACTGGATTTGAAAATCCCGACGAGTTATAGAAACTAAATTTGAAAATCCTGATCAGTTGTAACACTGGGTTTGAAAATTCCGACCAATTATAAAACTAGATTTGAAAATCCCGACCAGTTATAGCAAATGGATTTGAAAATCCCGACCAGTTATAAAACTGGATTTGAAAATCCCGACCAGTTATAAAAACTAGATTTGAAAATTCAGACCAGTTATTGAAACTGGATTTGAAAATCCTGATCAGTTATAGAAATTGGATTTTAAAATCCCGACCAATTATAGAAACTGGATTTGAAAATCCTGAACAGTTATAGAAACTGGATTTGAAAATCCCGACCAGTTATAAAAACTAGACTTGAAAATCCCGATCAGTTAAAGAAACTGGATTTGAAAATCCCGACCAGTTATAGAAACTGGATTTGAAAATATCGACGAGTTATAGAAACTAGATTTGAAAATCCCAACCAGTTATAAAACTGGATTTGAAAATCCCGATCAGTTATAGAAACTGGATTTGAAAATCCCGACCAGTTATAAAAACTGGATTTGAAAATGCCAACCAGTTATAGAAACTGGATTTCAAAATCCCTACCAGTTATAGAAACTGGAGTTGAAAATCCCGACCAGTTATAAAAACTGGATTTGAAAATCCCGACCAGTTATAAAACTGGATTTGAAAATCCTGACTAGTTATAGAAACTGAATTTGAAAATCCTGACCAGTTATAAAAATTGAATTTGAAAATCCTGACCAGTTATGAAAACTGGATTTGAAAATCCCGACCAGTTATAAAACTGGATTTGAAAATCCCGACGAGTTATAGAAACTAAATTTGAAAATCCTGATCAGTTGTAACACTGGGTTTGAAAATTCCGACCAATTATAAAACTAGATTTGAAAATCCCGACCAGTTATAGCAAATGGATTTGAAAATCCCGACCAGTTATAAAACTGGATTTGAAAATCCCGACCAGTAATGACACTAGATTTGAAAATCCCGACCAGTTATAAAAACTGGATTTGAAAATCCCGATCAGTTATAGAAACTGGATTTTAAAATCCTGACCAATTATAGAAACTGGATTTGAAAATCCTGACCAGTTATAGAAACTGGATTTGAAAATCCCGACCAGTTATAAAAACTAGATTTGAAAATCCCGACCAGTTATAGAAACTGGATTTGAAAATCCCGACCAGTTATAGAAACTGGATTTGAAAATATCGACCAGTTATAGAAACTAGATTTAAAAATCCCGACCAGTTATAAAACTGGATTTGAAAATCTCGACCAGTTATAGAAACTGGATTTGAAAATCCCGACCAGTTATAAAAACTGGATTTGAAAATCCCAACCAGTTATAGAAACTGGATTTCAAAATCCCGACCAGTTATAGAAACTGGAGTTGAAAATCCCGACCAGTTATAACACTGAATTTGAAAATCTCGACCAGTTATAAAAACTGGATTTGAAATTCCCGACCAGTTATAGAAACTGGATTTGAAACTCCCGACCAGTTATAAAAACTAGATTTGAAAATCCTGACCAGTTATAAAACTGGAATTGAAAATCCCGACCAGTTATAAAAACTAGAGTTGAAAATCCCGACCAGTTATAGAAACTGGATTTGAAAAACCCGATCAGTTATAGAAACTGGATTTGAAAATCTCGACCAGTTATAGAAACAGGATTTGAAAATCCTGACCAGTTATAGAAACTGGATTTGAAAATCCCGACCAGTTATAAAATCTGGAATTGAAAATCCCGAACAGTTATATAAACTGGATTTTAAAATCCCGACCAGTTATAGAAACTGGATTTGAAAATCCCGACCAGTTATAGAAACTGGATTTAAAAATCCCGACCAGTTATAACACTGAATTTGAAAATCCCGACCGGTTATAAAAACTGGATTTGAAAATCCCGACCAGTTATAGAAACTTCATTTGAAAATCCTGATCAGTTATAGAAACTAGATTTGAAAATCCCGACCAGTTATAAAAACTGGATTTGAAAATCTCGACCAGTTATAAAACTGGATTTGAAAATCCCGACCAGTTATAGAAATTGGATTTGAAAATACTGATCAGTTATAACACTGGATTTGAAAATCCCGACCAATTATAAAACTAGATTTGAAAATCCCGACCAGTTATAAATCTGGATTTGAAAATCACAACCAGTTATAAAACTAGATTTAAAAATCCCGACCAGTTATAGAAACAACATTTGAAAATCCTGACCAGTTATAAAACTGGATTTGAAAATCCCGACCAGTTATAGAAACTAAATTTGAAAATCCTGATCAGTTATAACACTGGATTTGAAAATCCCGACCAATTATAAAACTAGATTTGAAAATCCCGACCAGTTATAGCAAATGGATTTGAAAATCCCGACCAGTTATAAAATTGGATTTGAAAATCCCGACGAGTTATGACACTAGATTTGAAAATCCCGACCAGTTATAGAAACTGGATTTGAAAATCCCGACCAGTTATAAAAACTAGATTTGAAAATTCAGACCAGTTATTGAAACTGGATTTGAAAATCCTGACCAGTTATAGAAATTGGATTTTAAAATCCCGACCAATTATAGAAACTGGATTGGAAAATCCTGACCAGTTATAGAAACTGGATTTGAAAATCCCGACCAGTTATAAAAACTAGACTTGAAAATCCCGATCAGTTATAGAAACTGGATTTGAAAATCCCGACCAGTTATAGAAACTGGATTTGAAAATATCGACCAGTTATAGAAACTAGATATGAAAATCCCAACCAGTTATAAAACTGGATTTGAAAATCCCGACCAGTTATAGAAACTGGATTTTAAAATCCCGACCAGTTATAAAAACTGGATTTGAAAATGCCAACCAGTTATAGAAACTGGATTTCAAAATCCCTACCAGTTATAGAAACTGGAGTTGAAAATCCCGACCAGTTATAAAAACTGGATTTGAAAATCCCGACCAGTTATAAAAGTGGATTTGAAAATCCTGACTAGTTATGGAAACTGAATTTGAAAATCCTGACCAGTTATAAAAACTGGATTTGAAAGTCCCGACCAGTTATAAAAACTCGATTTGAAAATCCCGACCAGTTATAGAAACTGGATTTGAAAATCCTGACCAGTTATAGAAATTGAGTTTGAAAATCCTAACCAGTTATGAAAACTGGATTTGAAAATCCCGACCAGTTATAAAACTGGATTTGAAAATCCCGACGAGTTATAGAAACTAAATTTGAAAATCCTGATCAGTTATAACACTGGATTTGAAAATTCCGACCAATTATAAAACTAGATTTGAAAATCCCGACCAGTTATTGCAAATGGATTTGAAAATCCCGACCAGTTATAAAACTGGATTTGAAAATCCCGACCAGTTATGACACTAGATTTGAAAATCCCGACCAGTTATAAAAACTGGATTTGAAAATCTTGACTAGTTATAGAAACTGGATTTAAAAATCCCGACCAGTTATAAAAACTAGATTTGAAAATCCCAACCAGTTATAGAAACTGGATTTGAAAATCCTGACCAGTTATAGAAACTGGATTTGAAAATATCGACCAGTTATAGAAACTGGATTTGAAAATCCCGACCAGTTATAGAAACTGGATTTGAAAATATCGACCAGTTATAGAAACTAGATTTGAAAATCCCGACCAGTTATAAAACTGGATTTGAAAATCTCGACCAGTTATAGAAACTGGATTTGAAAATCCCGACCAGTTATAAAAACTGGATTTTAAAATCCCAACCAGTTATAGAAACTGGATTTCAAAATCCCGACCAGTTATAGAAACTGGAGTTGAAAATCCCGACCAGTTATAACACTGAATTTGAAAATCTCGACCAGTTATAAAAACTGGATTTGAAATTCCCGACCAGTTATAGAAACTGGATTTGAAAATCCCGACCAGTTATAAAAACTAGATTTGAAAATCCCGACCAGTTATAGAAACTGGATTTGAAAATCCCGACTAGTTATAAAAACTGGATTTGAAAATCCCGACCAGTTATAGAAACTGGATTTGAAAATCCTGACCAGTTATAGAAACTGAATTTGAAAATCCTGACCAGTTATGAAAACTGGATTTGAAAATCCCGACCAGTTATAAAACTGGATTTGAAAATCCCGACGAGTTATAGAAACTAAATTTGAAAATCCTGATCAGTTATAACACTGGATTTGAAAATCCCGACCAATTATAAAACTAGATTTGAAAATTCCGACCAGTTATAGCAAATGGATTTGAAAATCCCGACCAGTTATAAAACTGGATTTGAAAATCCTGACCAGTTATGACACTAGATTTGAAAATCCCGACCAGTTATAGAAACTGGATTTGAAAATCCCGACCAGTTATAAAAACTAGATTTGAAAATTCCGACCAGTTATAGAAACTGGATTTGAAAATCCTGACCAGTTATAGAAATTGGATTTTAAAATCTCGACCAGTTATAGAAACTGGATTTGAAAATCCTGACCAGTTATAGAAACTGGATTTGAAAATCCCGACCAGTTATAAAAACTAGATTTGAAAATCCCGACCAGTTATAGAAACTGGATTTGAAAATCCCAACCAGTTATAGAAACTGGATTTGAAAATATCGACCAGTTATAGAAACTAGATTTGAAAATCCCAACCAGTTATAAAACTGGATTTGAAAATCCCGACCAGTTATAGAAACTGGATTTGAAAATCTCGACCAGTTATAAAAACTGGATTTGAAAATCCCAACCAGTTATAGAAACTGGATTTCAAAATCCCGACCAGTTATAGAAACTGGAGTTGAAAATCCCGACCAGTTATAACACTGAATTTGAAAATCCCGACCAGTTATAAAAATTGGATTTGAAAATCCCGACTAGTTATAGAAACTGGATTTGAAAATCCAGACCAGTTATAGAAACTGAATTTGAAAATCCCGACCAGTTATGAAAACTGGATTTGAAAATCCCGACCAGGTTTAAAACTGGATTTGAAAATCCCGACCAGTTATAGAAACTGAATTTGAAAATCCTGATCAGTTATAACACTGGATTTGAAAATCCCGACCAATTATAAAACTAGATTTGAAAATCCCGACCAGTTATAGAAAATGAATTTGAAAATCCCGACCAGTTATAAAAATGGATTTAAAAATCCCGACCAGTTATAGAAACTGGATTTGAAAATCCCGACCAGTTATAAAACTGGATTTAAAAATCCCGACCAGTTATAAAACTGGATTTAAAAATCCCGACCAGTTATAGAAACTGAATTTGAAAATCTTGACCAGTTATAAAACTAGATTTGAAAATCCCGACCAGTTATAGAAACTGGATTTAAAAATCCCGACCAGTTATGACACTAAATTTGAAAATCCCGACTTGTTATAGATACCTGATTTGAAAATCCCGACCCGTTATAAAAAATGGAGTTGAAAATCCCGACCAGTTATAGAAACTAGATTTGAAAATCCCAACTAGTTATAAAACTGGATTTGAAAATCCTGACCAGTTATAGAAACTGGATTTGAAAATCCCGACCAGTTATAAAAACTGGATTTGAAAATCTCAACCAGTTATAGAAACTGGATTTCAAAATCCAGACCAGTTATAGAAACTGGTGTTGAAAATCCCGACCAGTTATAACACTGAATTTGAAAATCCCGACCGGTTATAAAAACTGGATTTGAAAATCCCGACCAGTTATAGAATGTTGATTTGAAAATCCTGACCAGTTATAGAAACTGGATTTGAAAATCCCGACCAGTTATAAAAACTGGATTTGAAAATCTCGACCAGTTATAAAACTGGATTTGAAAATCCCGACCAGTTATAGAAATTAGATTTGAAAATCCTGATCAGTTATAACACTGGATTTGAAAATCCCGACCAATTATAAAACTAGATTTGAAAATCGGGACCTATTATAAAAACTGGATTTGAAAATCCCGACCAGTTATAAATCTGGATTTGAAAATCCCAACCAGTTATAAAACTAGATTTAAAAATCCCGACCAGTTATAGAAACAGCATTTGAAAATCCTGACCAGTTATAAAACTGGATTTGAAAATCCAGACCAGTTATAGAAATTGGATTTGAAAATCCCGACCAGTTATGACACTAGATTTTGAAATCACGACCAGTTATAGAAACTGGATTTGAAAATCCCAACCAGTTATAGAAACTGGTTTTGAAAATCCCGACCAATTATAGAAACTGGATTTGAAAATCCCAACCAGTTGTAAAAACTGAATTTTGAAAATCCCGACCAGTTACAAAAACTGGATTTGAAAATCCCGACCAGTTATAAAAACTAGATTTGAAAATCTCGACCAGTTATAGAAACTGGATTTGAAAATCCCGACCAGTTATAGAAACTGGATTTGAAAATCCCGACCAGTTATAGAAACTAGATTTGAAAATCCTGACCAGTTATAAAACTGGATTTGAAAATCCCGACCAGTTATAGAAACTGAATTTGAAAATCCCGACCAGTTATAAAAACTGGATTTGAAAATCCCGACCAGTTATAGAAACTGGATTTCAAAATACCGACCAGTTATAGAAACTGGATTTGAAAATCCCGACCAGTTATAGAAACTGGATTTGAAAATCCCGACCAGTTATAACACTGAATTTGAAAATCCCGACCAGTTATAAAAACTGGATTTAAAAATCCCGACCAGTTATAGAAACTGGATTTGAAAATCCTGACCTGTTATAGAAACTGAATTTGAAAATCCTGACCAGTTATGAAAACTGGATTTGAAAATCCCGACCAGTTATAAAACTGGATTTGAAAATCCCGACGAGTTATAGAAACCAAATTTGAAAATCCTGATCAGTTATAACACTGGATTTGAAAATCCCGACCAATTATAAAACTAGATTTGAAAATCCCGACCAGTTATAGCAAATGGATTTGAAAATCCCGACCAGTTATAAAATTGGATTTGAAAATCCCGACCAGTTATGACACTAGATTTGAAAATCCCGACCAGTTATAGAAACTGGATTTGAAAATCCCGACCAGTTATAAAAACTAGATTTGAAAATTCAGACCAGTTATTGAAACTGGATTTGAAAATCCTGACCAGTTATAGAAATTGGATTTTAAAATCCCGACCAATTATAGAAACTGGATTTGAAAATCCTGAACAGTTATAGAAACTGGATTTGAAAATCCCGACCAGTTATAAAAACTAGACTTGAAAATCCCGATCAGTTAAAGAAACTGGATTTGAAAATCCCGACCAGTTATAGAAACTGGATTTGAAAATATCGACGAGTTATAGAAACTAGATTTGAAAATCCCAACCAGTTATAAAACTGGATTTGAAAATCCCGATCAGTTATAGAAACTGGATTTGAAAATCCCGACCAGTTATAAAAACTGGATTTAAAAATGCCAACCAGTTATAGAAACTGGATTTCAAAATCCCTACCAGTTATAGAAACTGGAGTTGAAAATCCCGACCAGTTATAAAAACTGGATTTGAAAATCCCGACCAGTTATAAAACTGGATTTGAAAATCCTGACTAGTTATAGAAACTGAATTTGAAAATCCTGACCAGTTATAAAAACTGGATTTGAAAATCCTGACCAGTTATAGAAACTGAATTTGAAAATCCGGACCAGTTATAAAAACTGGATTTGAAAATCCCGACCAGTTATAGAAACTGGATTTGAAAATCCTGACCAGTTATAGAAATTGAATTTGAAAATCCTGACCAGTTATGAAAACTGGATTTGAAAATCCCGACCAGTTATAAAACTGGATTTGAAAATCCCGACGAGTTATAGAAACTAAATTTGAAAATCCTGATCAGTTGTAACACTGGGTTTGAAAATTCCGACCAATTATAAAACTAGATTTGAAAATCCCGACCAGTTATAGCAAATGGATTTGAAAATCCCGACCAGTTATAAAACTGGATTTGAAAATCCCGACCAGTTATAAAAACTAGATTTGAAAATTCAGACCAGTTATTGAAACTGGATTTGAAAATCCTGATCAGTTATAGAAATTGGATTTTAAAATCCCGACCAATTATAGAAACTGGATTTGAAAATCCTGAACAGTTATAGAAACTGGATTTGAAAATCCCGACCAGTTATAAAAACTAGACTTGAAAATCCCGATCAGTTATAGAAACTGGATTTGAAAATCCCGACCAGTTATAGAAACTGGATTTGAAAATATCGACGAGTTATAGAAACTAGATTTGAAAATCCCAACCAGTTATAAAACTGGATTTGAAAATCCCGATCAGTTATAGAAACTGGATTTGAAAATCCCGACCAGTTATAAAAACTGGATTTGAAAATGCCAACCAGTTATAGAAACTGGATTTCAAAATCCCTACCAGTTATAGAAACTGGAGTTGAAAATCCCGACCAGTTATAAAAACTGGATTTGAAAATCCCGACCAGTTATAAAACTGGATTTGAAAATCCTGACTAGTTATAGAAACTGAATTTGAAAATCCTGACCAGTTATAAAAATTGAATTTGAAAATCCTGACCAGTTATGAAAACTGGATTTGAAAATCCCGACCAGTTATAAAACTGGATTTGAAAATCCCGACGAGTTATAGAAACTAAATTTGAAAATCCTGATCAGTTGTAACACTGGGTTTGAAAATTCCGACCAATTATAAAACTAGATTTGAAAATCCCGACCAGTTATAGCAAATGGATTTGAAAATCCCGACCAGTTATAAAACTGGATTTGAAAATCCCGACCAGTAATGACACTAGATTTGAAAATCCCGACCAGTTATAAAAACTGGATTTGAAAATCCCGATCAGTTATAGAAACTGGATTTTAAAATCCTGACCAATTATAGAAACTGGATTTGAAAATCCTGACCAGTTATAGAAACTGGATTTGAAAATCCCGACCAGTTATAAAAACTAGATTTGAAAATCCCGACCAGTTATAGAAACTGGATTTGAAAATCCCGACCAGTTATAGAAACTGGATTTGAAAATATCGACCAGTTATAGAAACTAGATTTAAAAATCCCGACCAGTTATAAAACTGGATTTGAAAATCTCGACCAGTTATAGAAACTGGATTTGAAAATCCCGACCAGTTATAAAAACTGGATTTGAAAATCCCAACCAGTTATAGAAACTGGATTTCAAAATCCCGACCAGTTATAGAAACTGGAGTTGAAAATCCCGACCAGTTATAACACTGAATTTGAAAATCTCGACCAGTTATAAAAACTGGATTTGAAATTCCCGACCAGTTATAGAAACTGGATTTGAAACTCCCGACCAGTTATAAAAACTAGATTTGAAAATCCTGACCAGTTATAAAACTGGAATTGAAAATCCCGACCAGTTATAAAAACTAGAGTTGAAAATCCCGACCAGTTATAGAAACTGGATTTGAAAAACCCGATCAGTTATAGAAACTGGATTTGAAAATCTCGACCAGTTATAGAAACAGGATTTGAAAATCCTGACCAGTTATAGAAACTGGATTTGAAAATCCCGACCAGTTATAAAATCTGGAATTGAAAATCCCGAACAGTTATATAAACTGGATTTTAAAATCCCGACCAGTTATAGAAACTGGATTTGAAAATCCCGACCAGTTATAGAAACTGGATTTAAAAATCCCGACCAGTTATAACACTGAATTTGAAAATCCCGACCGGTTATAAAAACTGGATTTGAAAATCCCGACCAGTTATAGAAACTTCATTTGAAAATCCTGATCAGTTATAGAAACTAGATTTGAAAATCCCGACCAGTTATAAAAACTGGATTTGAAAATCTCGACCAGTTATAAAACTGGATTTGAAAATCCCGACCAGTTATAGAAATTGGATTTGAAAATACTGATCAGTTATAACACTGGATTTGAAAATCCCGACCAATTATAAAACTAGATTTGAAAATCCCGACCAGTTATAAATCTGGATTTGAAAATCACAACCAGTTATAAAACTAGATTTAAAAATCCCGACCAGTTATAGAAACAACATTTGAAAATCCTGACCAGTTATAAAACTGGATTTGAAAATCCCGACCAGTTATAGAAACTAAATTTGAAAATCCTGATCAGTTATAACACTGGATTTGAAAATCCCGACCAATTATAAAACTAGATTTGAAAATCCCGACCAGTTATAGCAAATGGATTTGAAAATCCCGACCAGTTATAAAATTGGATTTGAAAATCCCGACGAGTTATGACACTAGATTTGAAAATCCCGACCAGTTATAGAAACTGGATTTGAAAATCCCGACCAGTTATAAAAACTAGATTTGAAAATTCAGACCAGTTATTGAAACTGGATTTGAAAATCCTGACCAGTTATAGAAATTGGATTTTAAAATCCCGACCAATTATAGAAACTGGATTGGAAAATCCTGACCAGTTATAGAAACTGGATTTGAAAATCCCGACCAGTTATAAAAACTAGACTTGAAAATCCCGATCAGTTATAGAAACTGGATTTGAAAATCCCGACCAGTTATAGAAACTGGATTTGAAAATATCGACCAGTTATAGAAACTAGATATGAAAATCCCAACCAGTTATAAAACTGGATTTGAAAATCCCGACCAGTTATAGAAACTGGATTTTAAAATCCCGACCAGTTATAAAAACTGGATTTGAAAATGCCAACCAGTTATAGAAACTGCATTTCAAAATCCCTACCAGTTATAGAAACTGGAGTTGAAAATCCCGACCAGTTATAAAAACTGGATTTGAAAATCCCGACCAGTTATAAAAGTGGATTTGAAAATCCTGACTAGTTATGGAAACTGAATTTGAAAATCCTGACCAGTTATAAAAACTGGATTTGAAAGTCCCGACCAGTTATAAAAACTCGATTTGAAAATCCCGACCAGTTATAGAAACTGGATTTGAAAATCCTGACCAGTTATAGAAATTGAGTTTGAAAATCCTAACCAGTTATGAAAACTGGATTTGAAAATCCCGACCAGTTATAAAACTGGATTTGAAAATCCCGACGAGTTATAGAAACTAAATTTGAAAATCCTGATCAGTTATAACACTGGATTTGAAAATTCCGACCAATTATAAAACTAGATTTGAAAATCCCGACCAGTTATTGCAAATGGATTTGAAAATCCCGACCAGTTATAAAACTGGATTTGAAAATCCCGACCAGTTATGACACTAGATTTGAAAATCCCGACCAGTTATAAAAACTGGATTTGAAAATCTTGACTAGTTATAGAAACTGGATTTAAAAATCCCGACCAGTTATAAAAACTAGATTTGAAAATCCCAACCAGTTATAGAAACTGGATTTGAAAATCCTGACCAGTTATAGAAACTGGATTTGAAAATATCGACCAGTTATAGAAACTGGATTTGAAAATCCCGACCAGTTATAGAAACTGGATTTGAAAATATCGACCAGTTATAGAAACTAGATTTGAAAATCCCGACCAGTTATAAAACTGGATTTGAAAATCTCGACCAGTTATAGAAACTGGATTTGAAAATCCCGACCAGTTATAAAAACTGGATTTTAAAATCCCAACCAGTTATAGAAACTGGATTTCAAAATCCCGACCAGTTATAGAAACTGGAGTTGAAAATCCCGACCAGTTATAACACTGAATTTGAAAATCTCGACCAGTTATAAAAACTGGATTTGAAATTCCCGACCAGTTATAGAAACTGGATTTGAAAATCCCGACCAGTTATAAAAACTAGATTTGAAAATCCTGACCAGTTATAAAACTGGAATTGAAAATCCCGACCAGTTATAAAAACTAGAGTTGAAAATCCCGACCAGTTATAGAAACTTGATTTGAAAATCCCGATCAGTTATAGAAACTGGATTTGAAAATCTCGACCAGTTATAGAAACAGGATTTGAAAATCCCGACCAGTTAGAGAAACTGGATTTGAAAATCTCGACCAGTTATAAAATCTGGAATTGAAAATCCCGACCAGTTATATAAACTGAATTTTAAAATCCCGACCAGTTATAGAAACTGGATTTGAAAATCCCGACCAGTTATAGAAACTGGATTTAAAAATCCCGACCAGTTATAACACTGAATTTGAAAATCCCGACCGGTTATAGAAACTGGATTTGAAAATCCCGACCAGTTATAGAAACTTGATTTGAAAATCCTGACCAGTTATAGAAACTGGATTTGAAAATCCCGACCAGTTATAAAAACTGGATTTGAAAATCTCGACCAGTTATAAAACTGGATTTGAAAATCCCGACCAGTTATAGAAATTGGATTTGAAAATACTGATCAGTTATAACACTGGATTTGAAAATCCCGACCAATTATAAAACTAGATTTGAAAATCCCGACCAGTTATAAATCTGGATTTGAAAATCACAACCAGTTATAAAACTAGATTTAAAAATCCCGACCAGTTATAGAAACAGCATTTGAAAATCCTGACCAGTTATAAAACTGGATTTGAAAATCCCGACCAGTTATAGAAATTGGATTTGAAAATCCCGACCAGTTATGACACTAGATTTTGAAATCACGACCAGTTATAGAAACTGGATTTGAAAATCACAACCAGTTATAGAAACTGGATTTGAAAATCCCGACCAGTTATAGAAACTGGATTTGAAAATCCCGACCAGTTACAAAAACTGGATTTGAAAATCCCGACCAGTTATAAAAACTAGATTTCAAAATCTTGATCAGTTATAGAAACTGGATTTGAAAATCCCGACCAGTTACAGAAACTGGATTTGAAAATCCCGAGCAGTTATAGAAACTAGATTTGAAAATCCCGACAAGTTATAAAACTGGATTTGAAAATCCCGACCAGTTATAGAAACTGGATTTGAAAATGCCGACCAGTTATAAAAACTGGATTTGAAAATCCCGACCAGTTATAGAAACTGGATTTCAAAATACCGACCAGTTATAGAAACTGGATTTGAAAATCCCGACCAGTTATAGAAACTGGATTTGAAATTCCCGACCAGTTATAACACTGAATTTGAAAATCCCGACCAGTTATAAAAACTGGATTTGAAAATCCCGACCAGTTATAGAAAATGGATTTGAAAATCCTGACCTGTTATAGAAACTGAATTTGAAAATCCTGACCAGTTATGAAAACTGGATTTGAAAATCCCGACCAGTTATAAAACTGGATTTGAAAATCCCGACGAGTTATAGAAACTAAATTTGAAAATCCTGATCAGTTATAACACTGGATTTGAAAATCCCGACCAATTATAAAACTAGATTTGAAAATCCCGACCAGTTATAGCAAATGGATTTGAAAATCTTGACCAGTTATAAAACTGGATTTGAAAATCCCGACCAGTTATGACACTAGATTTGAAAATCCCGACCAGTTATAGAAACTGGATTTGAAAATCCCGACCAGTTATAAAAACTAGATTTGAAAATCCCGACCAGTTATAAAAACTAGATTTGAAAATCCCAACCAGTTATAGAAACTGAATTTGAAAATCCTGACCAGTTATAGAAACTGGATTTGAAAATCCCGACCAGTTATAGAAACTGGATTTGAAAATCCCGACTAGTTATAAAAACTGGATTTGAAAATCCCGACCAGTTATAGAAACTGGATTTGAAAATCCTGACCAGTTATAGAAACTGAATTTGAAAATCCTAACCAGTTATGAAAACTGGATTTGAAAATCCCGACCAGTTATAAAACTGGATTTGAAAATCCCGACGAGTTATAAAAACTAAATTTGAAAATCCTGATCAGTTAAAACACTGGATTTGAAAATCCCGACCAATTATAAAACTAGATTTGAAAATTCCGACCAGTTATAGCAAATGGATTTGAAAATCCCGACCAGTTATAAAACTGGATTTGAAAATCCTGACCAGTTATGACACTAGATTTGAAAATCCCGACGAGTTATAGAAACTGGATTTGAAAATCCCGACCAGTTATAAAAACTAGATTTGAAAATTCCGACCAGTTATAGAAACTGGATTTGAAAATCCTGACCAGTTATAGAAATTGGATTTTAAAATCCCGACCAATTATAGAAACTGGATTTGAAAATCCTGACTAGTTATAGAAACTGGATTTGAAAATCCCGACCAGTTATAAAAACTAGATTTGAAAATCCCGACCAGTTATAGAAACTGGATTTGAAAATCCCAACCAGTTATAGAAACTGGATTTGAAAATATCGACCAGTTATAGAAACTAGATTTGAAAATCCCAACCAGTAATAAAACTGGATTTGAAAATCCCGACCAGTTATAGAAACTGGATTTGAAAATCTCGACCAGTTATAAAAACTGGATTTGAAAATCCCAACCAGTTATAGAAACTGGATTTCAAAATCCCGACCAGTTATAGAAACTGGAGTTGAAAATCCCGACCAGTTATAACACTGAATTTGAAAATCCCGACCAGTTATAAAAATTGGATTTGAAAATCCCGACCAGTTATAGAAACTGGATTTGAAAATCCTGACCAGTTATAGAAACTGAATTTGAAAATCCCGACCAGTTATGAAAACTGGATTTGAAAATCCCGACCAGTTATAAAACTGGATTTGAAAATCCCGACGAGTTATAGAAACTGAATTTGAAAATCCTGATCAGTTATAACACTGGATTTGAAAATCCCGACCAGTTATAAAAACTGGATTTGAAAATCCCAACCAGTTATAGAAACTGGATTTCAAAATCCCGACCAGTTATAGAAACTGGAGTTGAAAATCCCGACCAGTTATAACACTGAATTTGAAAATCCTGACCAGTTATAAAAATTGGATTTGAAAATCCCGACCAGTTATAGAAACTGGATTTGAAAATCCCGACCAGTTATAAAACTGGATTTAAAAATCCCGACCAGTTATATAAACTGGATTTGAAAATCCTGACCAGTTATAAAACTAGATTTGAAAATCCCGACCAGTTATAGAAACTGGATTTAAAAATCCCGACCAGTTATGACACTAGATTTGAAAATCCCGACTTGTTATAGATACCTGATTTGAAAATCCCGACCCGTTATAAAAACTGGAGTTGAAAATCCCGACCAGTTATAGAAACTAGATTTGAAAATCCCAACTAGTTATAAAACTGGATTTGAAAATCCCGACCAGTCATAGAAACTGGATTTGAAAATCCCGACCAGTTATAAAAACTGGATTTGAAAATCTCAACCAGTTATAGAAACTGGATTTCAAAATCCAGACCAGTTATAGAAACTGGTGTTGAAAATCCCGACCAGTTATAACACTGAATTTGAAAATCCCGACCAGTTATAAAAACTGGATTTGAAAATCCCGACCAGTTATAGAAACTGGATTTGAAAATCCTGACCAGTTATAGAAACTGAATTTGAAAATCCCGACCAGTTATTAAAACTGGATTTGAAAATCCCGACCAGTTATAAAACTGGATTTGAAAATCCCGACGAGTTATAGAAACTGAATTTGAAAATCCTGATCAGTTATAACACTGGATTTGAAAATCCCGACCAATTATAAAACTAGATTTGAAAATCCCGACCAGTTATAGAAAATGGATTTGAAAATCCCGACAAGTTATAAAACTGGATTTGAAAATCCCGAACAGTTATAAAAATGGATTTAAAAATCCCGACCAGTTATAGAAACTGGATTTGAAAATCCCGACCAGTTATAAAACTGGATTTAAAAATCCCGACCAGTTATAGAAACTGGATTTGAAAATCCTGACCAGTTATAAAACTAGATTTGAAAATCCCGATCAGTTATAGAAACTGGATTTAAAAATCCCGACCAGTTATGACACTGGATTTGAAAATCTCGACTTGTTATAGATACCTGATTTGAAAATCCCGACCAGTTATAAAAACTGGAGATGAAAATCCCGACCAGTTATAGAAACTAGATTTGAAAATCCCGACCTGTTATATAAACTGGATTTGAAAATCTCGACCAGTTATAGAAACTGGATTTGAAAATCCCCACCAGTTATAGAAACTGGATTTGAAAATCCCGACCAGTTATAAAATCTGGAATTCAAAATCCCGACCAGTTAAAGAAACTGGATTTCAAAATCCCGACCAGTTATTGAAACTGGATTTGAAAATCCCGACCAGTTATAACACTGAATTTGAAAATCCCGACCGGTTATAAAAACTGGATTTGAAAATCCCGACCAGTTTTAGAAACTTGATTTGAAAATCCTGATCAGTTATAGAAACTGGATTTGAAAATCCCGACCAGTTATAAAAACTGGATTTGAAAATGCCAACCAGTTAAAGAAACTGGATTTCAAAATCCCTACCAGTTATAGAAACTGGAGTTGAAAATCCCGACCAGTTATAAAAACTGGATTTGAAAATCCCGACCAGTTATAAAACTGGATTTGAAAATCCTGACTAGTTATAGAAACTGGATTTGAAAATCCCAACCAGTTATAGAAACTGGATTTGAAAATCTCGATCAGTTATAGAAACTGGATTTGAAAATCCCGACCAGTTACAAAAACTGGATTTGAAAATCCCGACCAGTTATAAAAACTAGATTTGAAAATCTTGATCAGTTATAGAAACTCGATTTGAAAATCCCGACCAGTTACAGAAACTGGATTTGAAAATCACGAGCAGTTATAGAAACTAGATTTGAAAATCCCGACAAGTTATAAAACTGGATTTGAAAATCCCGACCAGTTATAGAAACTGGATTTGAAAATCCCGACCAGTTATAAAAACTGGATTTGAAAATCCCGACCAGTTATAGAAACTGGATTTCAAAATACCGACCAGTTATAGAAACTGGATTTGAAAATCCCGACCAGTTATAGAAACTGGATTTGAAAATCCCGACCAGTTATAACACTGAATTTGAAAATCCCGACCACATATAAAAACTGGATTTAAAAATCCCGACCAGTTATAGAAAATGGATTTGAAAATCCTGACCTGTTATAGAAACTGAATTTCAAAATCCTGACCAGTTATGAAAACTGGATTTGAAAATCCCGACTAGTTATAACACTGGATTTGAAAATCCCGACGAGTTATAGAAACTAAATTTGAAAATCCTGATCAGTTATAACACTGGATTTGAAAATCCCGATCAATTATAAAACTAGATTTGAAAATCCCGACCAGTTATAGCAAATGGATTTGAAAATCCCGACCAGTTATAAAACTGGATTTGAAAATCCCGACCAGTTATGACACTAGATTTGAAAATCCCGACCAGTTATAGAAACTGGATTTGAAAATCCCGACCAGTTATAAAAACTAGATTTGAAAATCCCGACCAGTTATAAAAACTAGATTTGAAAATCCCAACCAGTTATAGAAACTGGATTTGAAAATCCTGACCAGTTATAGAAACTGGATTTGAAAATCCCGACCAGTTATAGAAACTGGATTTGAAAATCCCGACTAGTTATAAAAACTGGATTTGAAAATCCCGACCAGTTATAGAAACTGGATTTGAAAATCCTGACCAGTTATAGAAACTGAATTTGAAAATCCTGACCAGTTATGAAAACTGGATTTGAAAATCCCGACCAGTTATAAAACTGGATTTGAAAATCCCGACGAGTTATAGAAACTAAATTTGAAAATCCTGATCAGTTATAACACTGGATTTGAAAATCCCGACCAATTATAAAACTAGATTTGAAAATTCCGACCAGTTATAGCAAATGGATTTGAAAATCCCGACCAGTTATAAAACTGGATTTGAAAATCCTGACCAGTTATGACACTAGATTTGAAAATCCCGACCAGTTATAGAAACTGGATTTGAAAATCCCGACCAGTTATAAAAACTAGATTTGAAAATTCCGACCAGTTATAGAAACTGGATTTGAAAATCCTGACCAGTTATAGAAATTGGATTTTAAAATCTCGACCAGTTATAGAAACTGGATTTGAAAATCCTGACCAGTTATAGAAACTGGATTTGAAAATCCCGACCAGTTATAAAAACTAGATTTGAAAATCCCGACCAGTTATAGAAACTGGATTTGAAAATCCCAACCAGTTATAGAAACTGGATTTGAAAATATCGACCAGTTATAGAAACTAGATTTGAAAATCCCAACCAGTTATAAAACTCGATTTGAAAATCCCGACCAGTTATAGAAACTGGATTTGAAAATCTCGACCAGTTATAAAAACTGGATTTGAAAATCCCAACCAGTTATAGAAACTGGATTTCAAAATCCCGACCAGTTATAGAAACTGGAGTTGAAAATCCCGACCAGTTATAACACTGAATTTGAAAATCCCGACCAGTTATAAAAATTGGATTTGAAAATCCCGACTAGTTATAGAAACTGGATTTGAAAATCCAGACCAGTTATAGAAACTGAATTTGAAAATCCCGACCAGTTATGAAAACTGGATTTGAAAATCCCGACCAGGTTTAAAACTGGATTTGAAAATCCCGACCAGTTATAGAAACTGAATTTGAAAATCCTGATCAGTTATAACACTGGATTTGAAAATCCCGACCAATTATAAAACTAGATTTGAAAATCCCGACCAGTTATAGAAAATGAATTTGAAAATCCCGACCACTTATAAAAATGGATTTAAAAATCCCGACCAGTTATAGAAACTGGATTTGAAAATCCCGACCAGTTATAAAACTGGATTTAAAAATCCCGACCAGTTATAAAACTGGATTTAAAAATCCCGACCAGTTATAGAAACTGAATTTGAAAATCTTGACCAGTTATAAAACTAGATTTGAAAATCCCGACCAGTTATAGAAACTGGATTTAAAAATCCCGACCAGTTATGACACTAAATTTGAAAATCCCGACTTGTTATAGATACCTGATTTGAAAATCCCGACCCGTTATAAAAAATGGAGTTGAAAATCCCGACAGTTATAGAAACTAGATTTGAAAATCCCAACTAGTTATAAAACTGGATTTGAAAATCCTGACCAGTTATAGAAACTGGATTTGAAAATCCCGACCAGTTATAAAAACTGGATTTGAAAATCTCAACCAGTTATAGAAACTGGATTTCAAAATCCAGACCAGTTATAGAAACTGGTGTTGAAAATCCCGACCAGTTATAACACTGAATTTGAAAATCCCGACCGGTTATAAAAACTGGATTTGAAAATCCCGACCAGTTATAGAATGTTGATTTGAAAATCCTGACCAGTTATAGAAACTGGATTTGAAAATCCCGACCAGTTATAAAAACTGGATTTGAAAATCTCGACCAGTTATAAAACTGGATTTGAAAATCCCGACCAGTTATAGAAATTAGATTTGAAAATCCTGATCAGTTATAACACTGGATTTGAAAATCCCGACCAATTATAAAACTAGATTTGAAAATCGGGACCTATTATAAAAACTGGATTTGAAAATCCCGACCAGTTATAAATCTGGATTTGAAAATCCCAACCAGTTATAAAACTAGATTTAAAAATCCCGACCAGTTATAGAAACAGCATTTGAAAATCCTGACCAGTTATAAAACTGGATTTGAAAATCCCGACCAGTTATAGAAATTGGATTTGAAAATCCCGACCAGTTATGACACTAGATTTTGAAATCACGACCAGTTATAGAAACTGGATTTGAAAATCCCAACCAGTTATAGAAACTGGTTTTGAAAATCCCGACCAATTATAGAAACTGGATTTGAAAATCCCAACCAGTTGTAAAAACTGAATTTTGAAAATCCCGACCAGTTACAAAAACTGGATTTGAAAATCCCGACCAGTTATAAAAACTAGATTTGAAAATCTCGACCAGTTATAGAAACTGGATTTGAAAATCCCGACCAGTTATAGAAACTGGATTTGAAAATCCCGACCAGTTATAGAAACTAGATTTGAAAATCCTGACCAGTTATAAAACTGGATTTGAAAATCCCGACCAGTTATAGAAACTGAATTTGAAAATCCCGACCAGTTATAAAAACTGGATTTGAAAATCCCGACCAGTTATAGAAACTGGATTTCAAAATACCGACCAGTTATAGAAACTGGATTTGAAAATCCCGACCAGTTATAGAAACTGGATTTGAAAATCCCGACCAGTTATAACACTGAATTTGAAAATCCCGACCAGTTATAAAAACTGGATTTAAAAATCCCGACCAGTTATAGAAACTGGATTTGAAAATCCTGACCTGTTATAGAAACTGAATTTGAAAATCCTGACCAGTTATGAAAACTGGATTTGAAAATCCCGACCAGTTATAAAACTGGATTTGAAAATCCCGACGAGTTATAGAAACCAAATTTGAAAATCCTGATCAGTTATAACACTGGATTTGAAAATCCCGACCAATTATAAAACTAGATTTGAAAATCCCGACCAGTTATAGCAAATGGATTTGAAAATCCCGACCAGTTATAAAATTGGATTTGAAAATCCCGACCAGTTATGACACTAGATTTGAAAATCCCGACCAGTTATAGAAACTGGATTTGAAAATCCCGACCAGTTATAAAAACTAGATTTGAAAATTCAGACCAGTTATTGAAACTGGATTTGAAAATCCTGACCAGTTATAGAAATTGGATTTTAAAATCCCGACCAATTATAGAAACTGGATTTGAAAATCCTGAACAGTTATAGAAACTGGATTTGAAAATCCCGACCAGTTATAAAAACTAGACTTGAAAATCCCGATCAGTTAAAGAAACTGGATTTGAAAATCCCGACCAGTTATAGAAACTGGATTTGAAAATATCGACGAGTTATAGAAACTAGATTTGAAAATCCCAACCAGTTATAAAACTGGATTTGAAAATCCCGATCAGTTATAGAAACTGGATTTGAAAATCCCGACCAGTTATAAAAACTGGATTTAAAAATGCCAACCAGTTATAGAAACTGGATTTCAAAATCCCTACCAGTTATAGAAACTGGAGTTGAAAATCCCGACCAGTTATAAAAACTGGATTTGAAAATCCCGACCAGTTATAAAACTGGATTTGAAAATCCTGACTAGTTATAGAAACTGAATTTGAAAATCCTGACCAGTTATAAAAACTGGATTTGAAAATCCTGACCAGTTATAGAAACTGAATTTGAAAATCCGGACCAGTTATAAAAACTGGATTTGAAAATCCCGACCAGTTATAGAAACTGGATTTGAAAATCCTGACCAGTTATAGAAATTGAATTTGAAAATCCTGACCAGTTATGAAAACTGGATTTGAAAATCCCGACCAGTTATAAAACTGGATTTGAAAATCCCGACGAGTTATAGAAACTAAATTTGAAAATCCTGATCAGTTGTAACACTGGGTTTGAAAATTCCGACCAATTATAAAACTAGATTTGAAAATCCCGACCAGTTATAGCAAATGGATTTGAAAATCCCGACCAGTTATAAAACTGGATTTGAAAATCCCGACCAGTTATAAAAACTAGATTTGAAAATTCAGACCAGTTATTGAAACTGGATTTGAAAATCCTGACCAGTTATAGAAATTGGATTTTAAAATCCCGACCAATTATAGAAACTGGATTTGAAAATCCTGAACAGTTATAGAAACTGGATTTGAAAATCCCGACCAGTTATAAAAACTAGACTTGAAAATCCCGATCAGTTAAAGAAACTGGATTTGAAAATCCCGACCAGTTATAGAAACTGGATTTGAAAATATCGACGAGTTATAGAAACTAGATTTGAAAATCCCAACCAGTTATAAAACTGGATTTGAAAATCCCGATCAGTTATAGAAACTGGATTTGAAAATCCCGACCAGTTATAAAAACTGGATTTGAAAATGCCAACCAGTTATAGAAACTGGATTTCAAAATCCCTACCAGTTATAGAAACTGGAGTTGAAAATCCCGACCAGTTATAAAAACTGGATTTGAAAATCCCGACCAGTTATAAAACTGGATTTGAAAATCCTGACTAGTTATAGAAACTGAATTTGAAAATCCTGACCAGTTATAAAAATTGAATTTGAAAATCCTGACCAGTTATGAAAACTGGATTTGAAAATCCCGACCAGTTATAAAACTGGATTTGAAAATCCCGACGAGTTATAGAAACTAAATTTGAAAATCCTGATCAGTTGTAACACTGGGTTTGAAAATTCCGACCAATTATAAAACTAGATTTGAAAATCCCGACCAGTTATAGCAAATGGATTTGAAAATCCCGACCAGTTATAAAACTGGATTTGAAAATCCCGACCAGTAATGACACTAGATTTGAAAATCCCGACCAGTTATAAAAACTGGATTTGAAAATCCCGACCAGTTATAGAAACTGGATTTTAAAATCCTGACCAATTATAGAAACTGGATTTGAAAATCCTGACCAGTTATAGAAACTGGATTTGAAAATCCCGACCAGTTATAAAAACTAGATTTGAAAATCCCGACCAGTTATAGAAACTGGATTTGAAAATCCCGACCAGTTATAGAAACTGGATTTGAAAATATCGACCAGTTATAGAAACTAGATTTAAAAATCCCGACCAGTTATAAAACTGGATTTGAAAATCTCGACCAGTTATAGAAACTGGATTTGAAAATCCCGACCAGTTATAAAAACTGGATTTGAAAATCCCAACCAGTTATAGAAACTGGATTTCAAAATCCCGACCAGTTATAGAAACTGGAGTTGAAAATCCCGACCAGTTATAACACTGAATTTGAAAATCTCGACCAGTTATAAAAACTGGATTTGAAATTCCCGATCAGTTATAGAAACTGGATTTGAAAATCCCGACCAGTTATAAAAACTAGATTTGAAAATCCTGACCAGTTATAAAACTGGAATTGAAAATCCCGACCAGTTATAAAAACTAGAGTTGAAAATCCCGACCAGTTATAGAAACTGGATTTGAAAAACCCGATCAGTTATAGAAACTGGATTTGAAAATCTCGACCAGTTATAGAAACAGGATTTGAAAATCCTGACCAGTTATAGAAACTGGATTTGAAAATCCCGACCAGTTATAAAATCTGGAATTGAAAATCCCGAACAGTTATATAAACTGGATTTTAAAATCCCGACCAGTTATAGAAACTGGATTTGAAAATCCCGACCAGTTATAGAAACTGGATTTAAAAATCCCGACCAGTTATAACACTGAATTTGAAAATCCCGACCGGTTATAAAAACTGGATTTGAAAATCCCGACCAGTTATAGAAACTTCATTTGAAAATCCTGATCAGTTATAGAAACTAGATTTGAAAATCCCGACCAGTTATAAAAACTGGATTTGAAAATCTCGACCAGTTATAAAACTGGATTTGAAAATCCCGACCAGTTATAGAAATTGGATTTGAAAATACTGATCAGTTATAACACTGGATTTGAAAATCCCGACCAATTATAAAACTAGATTTGAAAATCCCGACCAGTTATAAATCTGGATTTGAAAATCACAACCAGTTATAAAACTAGATTTAAAAATCCCGACCAGTTATAGAAACAACATTTGAAAATCCTGACCAGTTATAAAACTGGATTTGAAAATCCCGACCAGTTATAGAAATTGGATTTGAAAATCCCGACCAGTTATGACACTAGATTTTGAAATCACGACCAGTTATAGAAACTGGATTTGAAAATCCCAACCAGTTATAGAAATTGGATTTGAAAATCCCGACCAGTTATGACACTAGATTTTGAAATCACGACCAGTTATAGAAACTGGATTTGAAAATCCCAACCAGTTATAGAAACTGGTTTTGAAAATCCCGACCAATTATAGAAACTGGATTTGAAAATCCCAACCAGTTGTAAAAACTGAATTTTGAAAATCCCGACCAGTTACAAAAACTGGATTTGAAAATCCCGACCAGTTATAAAAACTAGATTTGAAAATCTCGAACAGTTATAGAAACTGGATTTGAAAATCCCGACCAGTTATAGAAACTGGATTTGAAAATCCCGACCAGTTATAGAAACTAGATTTGAAAATCCTGACCAGTTATAAAACTGGATTTGAAAATCCCGACCAGTTATAGAAACTGAATTTGAAAATCCCGACCAGTTATAAAAACTGGATTTGAAAATCCCGACCAGTTATAGAAACTGGATTTCAAAATACCGACCAGTTATAGAAACTGGATTTGAAAATCCCGACCAGTTATAGAAACTGGATTTGAAAATCCCGACCAGTTATAACACTGAATTTGAAAATCCCGACCAGTTATAAAAACTGGATTTAAAAATCCCGACCAGTTATAGAAACTGGATTTGAAAATCCTGACCTGTTATAGAAACTGAATTTGAAAATCCTGACCAGTTATGAAAACTGGATTTGAAAATCCCGACCAGTTATAAAACTGGATTTGAAAATCCCGACGAGTTATAGAAACCAAATTTGAAAATCCTGATCAGTTATAACACTGGATTTGAAAATCCCGACCAATTATAAAACTAGATTTGAAAATCCCGACCAGTTATAGCAAATGGATTTGAAAATCCCGACCAGTTATAAAATTGGATTTGAAAATCCCGACCAGTTATGACACTAGATTTGAAAATCCCGACCAGTTATAGAAACTGGATTTGAAAATCCCGACCAGTTATAAAAACTAGATTTGAAAATTCAGACCAGTTATTGAAACTGGATTTGAAAATCCTGACCAGTTATAGAAATTGGATTTTAAAATCCCGACCAATTATAGAAACTGGATTTGAAAATCCTGAACAGTTATAGAAACTGGATTTGAAAATCCCGACCGGTTATAAAAACTAGACTTGAAAATCCCGATCAGTTAAAGAAACTGGATTTGAAAATCCCGACCAGTTATAGAAACAGGATTTGAAAATATCGACGAGTTATAGAAACTAGATTTGAAAATCCCAACCAGTTATAAAACTGGATTTGAAAATCCCGATCAGTTATAGAAACTGGATTTGAAAATCCCGACCAGTTATAAAAACTGGATTTAAAAATGCCAACCAGTTATAGAAACTGGATTTCAAAATCCCTACCAGTTATAGAAACTGGAGTTGAAAATCCCGACCAGTTATAAAAACTGGATTTGAAAATCCCGACCAGTTATAAAACTGGATTTGAAAATCCTGACTAGTTATAGAAACTGAATTTGAAAATCCTGACCAGTTATAAAAACTGGATTTGAAAATCCTCACCAGTTATAGAAACTGAATTTGAAAATCCGGACCAGTTATAAAAACTGGATTTGAAAATCCCGACCAGTTATAGAAACTGGATTTGAAAATCCTGACCAGTTATAGAAATTGAATTTGAAAATCCTGACCAGTTATGAAAACTGGATTTGAAAATCCCGACCAGTTATAAAACTGGATTTGAAAATCCCGACGAGTTATAGAAACTAAATTTGAAAATCCTGATCAGTTGTAACACTGGGTTTGAAAATTCCGACCAATTATAAAACTAGATTTGAAAATCCCGACCAGTTATAGCAAATGGATTTGAAAATCCCGACCAGTTATAAAACTGGATTTGAAAATCCCGACCAGTTATAAAAACTAGATTTGAAAATTCAGACCAGTTATTGAAACTGGATTTGAAAATCCTGACCAGTTATAGAAATTGGATTTTAAAATCCCGACCAATTATAGAAACTGGATTTGAAAATCCTGAACAGTTATAGAAACTGGATTTGAAAATCCCGACCAGTTATAAAAACTAGACTTGAAAATCCCGATCAGTTAAAGAAACTGGATTTGAAAATCCCGACCAGTTATAGAAACTTGATTTGAAAATCCTGACCAGTTATAGAAACTGGATTTGAAAATCCCGACCAGTTATAAAAACTGGATTTGAAAATCTCGACCAGTTATAAAACTGGATTTGAAAATCCCGACCAGTTATAGAAATTGGATTTGAAAATACTGATCAGTTATAACACTGGATTTGAAAATCCCGACCAATTATAAAACTAGATTTGAAAATCCCGACCAGTTATAAATCTGGATTTGAAAATCACAACCAGTTATAAAACTAGATTTAAAAATCCCGACCAGTTATAGAAACAGCATTTGAAAATCCTGACCAGTTATAAAACTGGATTTGAAAATCCCGACCAGTTATAGAAATTGGATTTGAAAATCCCGACCAGTTATGACACTAGATTTTGAAATCACGACCAGTTATAGAAACTGGATTTGAAAATCACAACCAGTTATAGAAACTGGATTTGAAAATCCCGACCAGTTATAGAAACTGGATTTGAAAATCCCGACCAGTTACAAAAACTGGATTTGAAAATCCCGACCAGTTATAAAAACTAGATTTCAAAATCTTGATCAGTTATAGAAACTGGATTTGAAAATCCCGACCAGTTACAGAAACTGGATTTGAAAATCCCGAGCAGTTATAGAAACTAGATTTGAAAATCCCGACAAGTTATAAAACTGGATTTGAAAATCCCGACCAGTTATAGAAACTGGATTTGAAAATGCCGACCAGTTATAAAAACTGGATTTGAAAATCCCGACCAGTTATAGAAACTGGATTTCAAAATACCGACCAGTTATAGAAACTGGATTTGAAAATCCCGACCAGTTATAGAAACTGGATTTGAAATTCCCGACCAGTTATAACACTGAATTTGAAAATCCCGACCAGTTATAAAAACTGGATTTGAAAATCCCGACCAGTTATAGAAAATGGATTTGAAAATCCTGACCTGTTATAGAAACTGAATTTGAAAATCCTGACCAGTTATGAAAACTGGATTTGAAAATCCCGACCAGTTATAAAACTGGATTTGAAAATCCCGACGAGTTATAGAAACTAAATTTGAAAATCCTGATCAGTTATAACACTGGATTTGAAAATCCCGACCAATTATAAAACTAGATTTGAAAATCCCGACCAGTTATAGCAAATGGATTTGAAAATCTTGACCAGTTATAAAACTGGATTTGAAAATCCCGACCAGTTATGACACTAGATTTGAAAATCCCGACCAGTTATAGAAACTGGATTTGAAAATCCCGACCAGTTATAAAAACTAGATTTGAAAATCCCGACCAGTTATAAAAACTAGATTTGAAAATCCCAACCAGTTATAGAAACTGAATTTGAAAATCCTGACCAGTTATAGAAACTGGATTTGAAAATCCCGACCAGTTATAGAAACTGGATTTGAAAATCCCGACTAGTTATAAAAACTGGATTTGAAAATCCCGACCAGTTATAGAAACTGGATTTGAAAATCCTGACCAGTTATAGAAACTGAATTTGAAAATCCTAACCAGTTATGAAAACTGGATTTGAAAATCCCGACCAGTTATAAAACTGGATTTGAAAATCCCGACGAGTTATAAAAACTAAATTTGAAAATCCTGATCAGTTAAAACACTGGATTTGAAAATCCCGACCAATTATAAAACTAGATTTGAAAATTCCGACCAGTTATAGCAAATGGATTTGAAAATCCCGACCAGTTATAAAACTGGATTTGAAAATCCTGACCAGTTATGACACTAGATTTGAAAATCCCGACGAGTTATAGAAACTGGATTTGAAAATCCCGACCAGTTATAAAAACTAGATTTGAAAATTCCGACCAGTTATAGAAACTGGATTTGAAAATCCTGACCAGTTATAGAAATTGGATTTTAAAATCCCGACCAATTATAGAAACTGGATTTGAAAATCCTGACTAGTTATAGAAACTGGATTTGAAAATCCCGACCAGTTATAAAAACTAGATTTGAAAATCCCGACCAGTTATAGAAACTGGATTTGAAAATCCCAACCAGTTATAGAAACTGGATTTGAAAATATCGACCAGTTATAGAAACTAGATTTGAAAATCCCAACCAGTAATAAAACTGGATTTGAAAATCCCGACCAGTTATAGAAACTGGATTTGAAAATCTCGACCAGTTATAAAAACTGGATTTGAAAATCCCAACCAGTTATAGAAACTGGATTTCAAAATCCCGACCAGTTATAGAAACTGGAGTTGAAAATCCCGACCAGTTATAACACTGAATTTGAAAATCCCGACCAGTTATAAAAATTGGATTTGAAAATCCCGACCAGTTATAGAAACTGGATTTGAAAATCCTGACCAGTTATAGAAACTGAATTTGAAAATCCCGACCAGTTATGAAAACTGGATTTGAAAATCCCGACCAGTTATAAAACTGGATTTGAAAATCCCGACGAGTTATAGAAACTGAATTTGAAAATCCTGATCAGTTATAACACTGGATTTGAAAATCCCGACCAGTTATAAAAACTGGATTTGAAAATCCCAACCAGTTATAGAAACTGGATTTCAAAATCCCGACCAGTTATAGAAACTGGAGTTGAAAATCCCGACCAGTTATAACACTGAATTTGAAAATCCTGACCAGTTATAAAAATTGGATTTGAAAATCCCGACCAGTTATAGAAACTGGATTTGAAAATCCCGACCAGTTATAAAACTGGATTTAAAAATCCCGACCAGTTATAGAAACTGGATTTGAAAATCCTGACCAGTTATAAAACTAGATTTGAAAATCCCGACCAGTTATAGAAACTGGATTTAAAAATCCCGACCAGTTATGACACTAGATTTGAAAATCCCGACTTGTTATAGATACCTGATTTGAAAATCCCGACCCGTTATAAAAACTGGAGTTGAAAATCCCGACCAGTTATAGAAACTAGATTTGAAAATCCCAACTAGTTATAAAACTGGATTTGAAAATCCCGACCAGTCATAGAAACTGGATTTGAAAATCCCGACCAGTTATAAAAACTGGATTTGAAAATCTCAACCAGTTATAGAAACTGGATTTCAAAATCCAGACCAGTTATAGAAACTGGTGTTGAAAATCCCGACCAGTTATAACACTGAATTTGAAAATCCCGACCAGTTATAAAAACTGGATTTGAAAATCCCGACCAGTTATAGAAACTGGATTTGAAAATCCTGACCAGTTATAGAAACTGAATTTGAAAATCCCGACCAGTTATTAAAACTGGATTTGAAAATCCCGACCAGTTATAAAACTGGATTTGAAAATCCCGACGAGTTATAGAAACTGAATTTGAAAATCCTGATCAGTTATAACACTGGATTTGAAAATCCCGACCAATTATAAAACTAGATTTGAAAATCCCGACCAGTTATAGAAAATGGATTTGAAAATCCCGACAAGTTATAAAACTGGATTTGAAAATCCCGAACAGTTATAAAAATGGATTTAAAAATCCCGACCAGTTATAGAAACTGGATTTGAAAATCCCGACCAGTTATAAAACTGGATTTAAAAATCCCGACCAGTTATAGAAACTGGATTTGAAAATCCTGACCAGTTATAAAACTAGATTTGAAAATCCCGATCAGTTATAGAAACTGGATTTAAAAATCCCGACCAGTTATGACACTGGATTTGAAAATCTCGACTTGTTATAGATACCTGAATTGAAAATCCCGACCAGTTATAAAAACTGGAGATGAAAATCCCGACCAGTTATAGAAACTAGATTTGAAAATCCCGACCTGTTATATAAACTGGATTTGAAAATCTCGACCAGTTATAGAAACTGGATTTGAAAATCCCCACCAGTTATAGAAACTGGATTTGAAAATCCCGACCAGTTATAAAATCTGGAATTCAAAATCCCGACCAGTTAAAGAAACTGGATTTCAAAATCCCGACCAGTTATTGAAACTGGATTTGAAAATCCCGACCAGTTATAACACTGAATTTGAAAATCCCGACCGGTTATAAAAACTGGATTTGAAAATCCCGACCAGTTTTAGAAACTTGATTTGAAAATCCTGATCAGTTATAGAAACTGGATTTGAAAATCCCGACCAGTTATAAAAACTGGATTTGAAAATGCCAACCAGTTAAAGAAACTGGATTTCAAAATCCCTACCAGTTATAGAAACTGGAGTTGAAAATCCCGACCAGTTATAAAAACTGGATTTGAAAATCCCGACCAGTTATAAAACTGGATTTGAAAATCCCGACCAGTTATAAAACTAGATTTAAAAATCCCGACCAGTTATAGAAACAACATTTGAAAATCCTGACCAGTTATAAAACTGGATTTGAAAATCCCGACCAGTTATAGAAATTGGATTTGAAAATCCCGACCAGTTATGACACTAGATTTTGAAATCACGACCAGTTATAGAAACTGGATTTGAAAATCCCAACCAGTTATAGAAATTGGATTTGAAAATCCCGACCAGTTATGACACTAGATTTTGAAATCACGACCAGTTATAGAAACTGGATTTGAAAATCCCAACCAGTTATAGAAACTGGTTTTGAAAATCCCGACCAATTATAGAAACTGGATTTGAAAATCCCAACCAGTTGTAAAAACTGAATTTTGAAAATCCCGACCAGTTACAAAAACTGGATTTGAAAATCCCGACCAGTTATAAAAACTAGATTTGAAAATCTCGACCAGTTATAGAAACTGGATTTGAAAATCCCGACCAGTTATAGAAACTGGATTTGAAAATCCCGACCAGTTATAGAAACTAGATTTGAAAATCCTGACCAGTTATAAAACTGGATTTGAAAATCCCGACCAGTTATAGAAACTGAATTTGAAAATCCCGACCAGTTATAAAAACTGGATTTGAAAATCCCGACCAGTTATAGAAACTGGATTTCAAAATACCGACCAGTTATAGAAACTGGATTTGAAAATCCCGACCAGTTATAGAAACTGGATTTGAAAATCCCGACCAGTTATAACACTGAATTTGAAAATCCCGACCAGTTATAAAAACTGGATTTAAAAATCCCGACCAGTTATAGAAACTGGATTTGAAAATCCTGACCTGTTATAGAAACTGAATTTGAAAATCCTGACCAGTTATGAAAACTGGATTTGAAAATCCCGACCAGTTATAAAACTGGATTTGAAAATCCCGACGAGTTATAGAAACCAAATTTGAAAATCCTGATCAGTTATAACACTGGATTTGAAAATCCCGACCAATTATAAAACTAGATTTGAAAATCCCGACCAGTTATAGCAAATGGATTTGAAAATCCCGACCAGTTATAAAATTGGATTTGAAAATCCCGACCAGTTATGACACTAGATTTGAAAATCCCGACCAGTTATAGAAACTGGATTTGAAAATCCCGACCAGTTATAAAAACTAGATTTGAAAATTCAGACCAGTTATTGAAACTGGATTTGAAAATCCTGACCAGTTATAGAAATTGGATTTTAAAATCCCGACCAATTATAGAAACTGGATTTGAAAATCCTGAACAGTTATAGAAACTGGATTTGAAAATCCCGACCGGTTATAAAAACTAGACTTGAAAATCCCGATCAGTTAAAGAAACTGGATTTGAAAATCCCGACCAGTTATAGAAACAGGATTTGAAAATATCGACGAGTTATAGAAACTAGATTTGAAAATCCCAACCAGTTATAAAACTGGATTTGAAAATCCCGATCAGTTATAGAAACTGGATTTGAAAATCCCGACCAGTTATAAAAACTGGATTTAAAAATGCCAACCAGTTATAGAAACTGGATTTCAAAATCCCTACCAGTTATAGAAACTGGAGTTGAAAATCCCGACCAGTTATAAAAACTGGATTTGAAAATCCCGACCAGTTATAAAACTGGATTTGAAAATCCTGACTAGTTATAGAAACTGAATTTGAAAATCCTGACCAGTTATAAAAACTGGATTTGAAAATCCTCACCAGTTATAGAAACTGAATTTGAAAATCCGGACCAGTTATAAAAACTGGATTTGAAAATCCCGACCAGTTATAGAAACTGGATTTGAAAATCCTGACCAGTTATAGAAATTGAATTTGAAAATCCTGACCAGTTATGAAAACTGGATTTGAAAATCCCGACCAGTTATAAAACTGGATTTGAAAATCCCGACGAGTTATAGAAACTAAATTTGAAAATCCTGATCAGTTGTAACACTGGGTTTGAAAATTCCGACCAATTATAAAACTAGATTTGAAAATCCCGACCAGTTATAGCAAATGGATTTGAAAATCCCGACCAGTTATAAAACTGGATTTGAAAATCCCGACCAGTTATAAAAACTAGATTTGAAAATTCAGACCAGTTATTGAAACTGGATTTGAAAATCCTGACCAGTTATAGAAATTGGATTTTAAAATCCCGACCAATTATAGAAACTGGATTTGAAAATCCTGAACAGTTATAGAAACTGGATTTGAAAATCCCGACCAGTTATAAAAACTAGACTTGAAAATCCCGATCAGTTAAAGAAACTGGATTTGAAAATCCCGACCAGTTATAGAAACTTGATTTGAAAATCCTGACCAGTTATAGAAACTGGATTTGAAAATCCCGACCAGTTATAAAAACTGGATTTGAAAATCTCGACCAGTTATAAAACTGGATTTGAAAATCCCGACCAGTTATAGAAATTGGATTTGAAAATACTGATCAGTTATAACACTGGATTTGAAAATCCCGACCAATTATAAAACTAGATTTGAAAATCCCGACCAGTTATAAATCTGGATTTGAAAATCACAACCAGTTATAAAACTAGATTTAAAAATCCCGACCAGTTATAGAAACAGCATTTGAAAATCCTGACCAGTTATAAAACTGGATTTGAAAATCCCGACCAGTTATAGAAATTGGATTTGAAAATCCCGACCAGTTATGACACTAGATTTTGAAATCACGACCAGTTATAGAAACTGGATTTGAAAATCACAACCAGTTATAGAAACTGGATTTGAAAATCCCGACCAGTTATAGAAACTGGATTTGAAAATCCCGACCAGTTACAAAAACTGGATTTGAAAATCCCGACCAGTTATAAAAACTAGATTTCAAAATCTTGATCAGTTATAGAAACTGGATTTGAAAATCCCGACCAGTTACAGAAACTGGATTTGAAAATCCCGAGCAGTTATAGAAACTAGATTTGAAAATCCCGACAAGTTATAAAACTGGATTTGAAAATCCCGACCAGTTATAGAAACTGGATTTGAAAATGCCGACCAGTTATAAAAACTGGATTTGAAAATCCCGACCAGTTATAGAAACTGGATTTCAAAATACCGACCAGTTATAGAAACTGGATTTGAAAATCCCGACCAGTTATAGAAACTGGATTTGAAATTCCCGACCAGTTATAACACTGAATTTGAAAATCCCGACCAGTTATAAAAACTGGATTTGAAAATCCCGACCAGTTATAGAAAATGGATTTGAAAATCCTGACCTGTTATAGAAACTGAATTTGAAAATCCTGACCAGTTATGAAAACTGGATTTGAAAATCCCGACCAGTTATAAAACTGGATTTGAAAATCCCGACGAGTTATAGAAACTAAATTTGAAAATCCTGATCAGTTATAACACTGGATTTGAAAATCCCGACCAATTATAAAACTAGATTTGAAAATCCCGACCAGTTATAGCAAATGGATTTGAAAATCTTGACCAGTTATAAAACTGGATTTGAAAATCCCGACCAGTTATGACACTAGATTTGAAAATCCCGACCAGTTATAGAAACTGGATTTGAAAATCCCGACCAGTTATAAAAACTAGATTTGAAAATCCCGACCAGTTATAAAAACTAGATTTGAAAATCCCAACCAGTTATAGAAACTGAATTTGAAAATCCTGACCAGTTATAGAAACTGGATTTGAAAATCCCGACCAGTTATAGAAACTGGATTTGAAAATCCCGACTAGTTATAAAAACTGGATTTGAAAATCCCGACCAGTTATAGAAACTGGATTTGAAAATCCTGACCAGTTATAGAAACTGAATTTGAAAATCCTAACCAGTTATGAAAACTGGATTTGAAAATCCCGACCAGTTATAAAACTGGATTTGAAAATCCCGACGAGTTATAAAAACTAAATTTGAAAATCCTGATCAGTTAAAACACTGGATTTGAAAATCCCGACCAATTATAAAACTAGATTTGAAAATTCCGACCAGTTATAGCAAATGGATTTGAAAATCCCGACCAGTTATAAAACTGGATTTGAAAATCCTGACCAGTTATGACACTAGATTTGAAAATCCCGACGAGTTATAGAAACTGGATTTGAAAATCCCGACCAGTTATAAAAACTAGATTTGAAAATTCCGACCAGTTATAGAAACTGGATTTGAAAATCCTGACCAGTTATAGAAATTGGATTTTAAAATCCCGACCAATTATAGAAACTGGATTTGAAAATCCTGACTAGTTATAGAAACTGGATTTGAAAATCCCGACCAGTTATAAAAACTAGATTTGAAAATCCCGACCAGTTATAGAAACTGGATTTGAAAATCCCAACCAGTTATAGAAACTGGATTTGAAAATATCGACCAGTTATAGAAACTAGATTTGAAAATCCCAACCAGTAATAAAACTGGATTTGAAAATCCCGACCAGTTATAGAAACTGGATTTGAAAATCTCGACCAGTTATAAAAACTGGATTTGAAAATCCCAACCAGTTATAGAAACTGGATTTCAAAATCCCGACCAGTTATAGAAACTGGAGTTGAAAATCCCGACCAGTTATAACACTGAATTTGAAAATCCCGACCAGTTATAAAAATTGGATTTGAAAATCCCGACCAGTTATAGAAACTGGATTTGAAAATCCTGACCAGTTATAGAAACTGAATTTGAAAATCCCGACCAGTTATGAAAACTGGATTTGAAAATCCCGACCAGTTATAAAACTGGATTTGAAAATCCCGACGAGTTATAGAAACTGAATTTGAAAATCCTGATCAGTTATAACACTGGATTTGAAAATCCCGACCAGTTATAAAAACTGGATTTGAAAATCCCAACCAGTTATAGAAACTGGATTTCAAAATCCCGACCAGTTATAGAAACTGGAGTTGAAAATCCCGACCAGTTATAACACTGAATTTGAAAATCCTGACCAGTTATAAAAATTGGATTTGAAAATCCCGACCAGTTATAGAAACTGGATTTGAAAATCCCGACCAGTTATAAAACTGGATTTAAAAATCCCGACCAGTTATAGAAACTGGATTTGAAAATCCTGACCAGTTATAAAACTAGATTTGAAAATCCCGACCAGTTATAGAAACTGGATTTAAAAATCCCGACCAGTTATGACACTAGATTTGAAAATCCCGACTTGTTATAGATACCTGATTTGAAAATCCCGACCCGTTATAAAAACTGGAGTTGAAAATCCCGACCAGTTATAGAAACTAGATTTGAAAATCCCAACTAGTTATAAAACTGGATTTGAAAATCCCGACCAGTCATAGAAACTGGATTTGAAAATCCCGACCAGTTATAAAAACTGGATTTGAAAATCTCAACCAGTTATAGAAACTGGATTTCAAAATCCAGACCAGTTATAGAAACTGGTGTTGAAAATCCCGACCAGTTATAACACTGAATTTGAAAATCCCGACCAGTTATAAAAACTGGATTTGAAAATCCCGACCAGTTATAGAAACTGGATTTGAAAATCCTGACCAGTTATAGAAACTGAATTTGAAAATCCCGACCAGTTATTAAAACTGGATTTGAAAATCCCGACCAGTTATAAAACTGGATTTGAAAATCCCGACGAGTTATAGAAACTGAATTTGAAAATCCTGATCAGTTATAACACTGGATTTGAAAATCCCGACCAATTATAAAACTAGATTTGAAAATCCCGACCAGTTATAGAAAATGGATTTGAAAATCCCGACAAGTTATAAAACTGGATTTGAAAATCCCGAACAGTTATAAAAATGGATTTAAAAATCCCGACCAGTTATAGAAACTGGATTTGAAAATCCCGACCAGTTATAAAACTGGATTTAAAAATCCCGACCAGTTATAGAAACTGGATTTGAAAATCCTGACCAGTTATAAAACTAGATTTGAAAATCCCGATCAGTTATAGAAACTGGATTTAAAAATCCCGACCAGTTATGACACTGAATTTGAAAATCTCGACTTGTTATAGATACCTGAATTGAAAATCCCGACCAGTTATAAAAACTGGAGATGAAAATCCCGACCAGTTATAGAAACTAGATTTGAAAATCCCGACCTGTTATATAAACTGGATTTGAAAATCTCGACCAGTTATAGAAACTGGATTTGAAAATCCCCACCAGTTATAGAAACTGGATTTGAAAATCCCGACCAGTTATAAAATCTGGAATTCAAAATCCCGACCAGTTAAAGAAACTGGATTTCAAAATCCCGACCAGTTATTGAAACTGGATTTGAAAATCCCGACCAGTTATAACACTGAATTTGAAAATCCCGACCGGTTATAAAAACTGGATTTGAAAATCCCGACCAGTTTTAGAAACTTGATTTGAAAATCCTGATCAGTTATAGAAACTGGATTTGAAAATCCCGACCAGTTATAAAAACTGGATTTGAAAATGCCAACCAGTTAAAGAAACTGGATTTCAAAATCCCTACCAGTTATAGAAACTGGAGTTGAAAATCCCGACCAGTTATAAAAACTGGATTTGAAAATCCCGACCAGTTATAAAACTGGATTTGAAAATCCTGACTAGTTATAGAAACTGGATTTGAAAATCCCAACCAGTTATAGAAACTGGATTTGAAAATCTCGATCAGTTATAGAAACTGGATTTGAAAATCCCGACCAGTTACAAAAACTGGATTTGAAAATCCCGACCAGTTATAAAAACTAGATTTGAAAATCTTGATCAGTTATAGAAACTCGATTTGAAAATCCCGACCAGTTACAGAAACTGGATTTGAAAATCACGAGCAGTTATAGAAACTAGATTTGAAAATCCCGACAAGTTATAAAACTGGATTTGAAAATCCCGACCAGTTATAGAAACTGGATTTGAAAATCCCGACCAGTTATAAAAACTGGATTTGAAAATCCCGACCAGTTATAGAAACTGGATTTCAAAATACCGACCAGTTATAGAAACTGGATTTGAAAATCCCGACCAGTTATAGAAACTGGATTTGAAAATCCCGACCAGTTATAACACTGAATTTGAAAATCCCGACCACATATAAAAACTGGATTTAAAAATCCCGACCAGTTATAGAAAATGGATTTGAAAATCCTGACCTGTTATAGAAACTGAATTTCAAAATCCTGACCAGTTATGAAAACTGGATTTGAAAATCCCGACTAGTTATAACACTGGATTTGAAAATCCCGACGAGTTATAGAAACTAAATTTGAAAATCCTGATCAGTTATAACACTGGATTTGAAAATCCCGATCAATTATAAAACTAGATTTGAAAATCCCGACCAGTTATAGCAAATGGATTTGAAAATCCCGACCAGTTATAAAACTGGATTTGAAAATCCCGACCAGTTATGACACTAGATTTGAAAATCCCGACCAGTTATAGAAACTGGATTTGAAAATCCCGACCAGTTATAAAAACTAGATTTGAAAATCCCGACCAGTTATAAAAACTAGATTTGAAAATCCCAACCAGTTATAGAAACTGGATTTGAAAATCCTGACCAGTTATAGAAACTGGATTTGAAAATCCCGACCAGTTATAGAAACTGGATTTGAAAATCCCGACTAGTTATAAAAACTGGATTTGAAAATCCCGACCAGTTATAGAAACTGGATTTGAAAATCCTGACCAGTTATAGAAACTGAATTTGAAAATCCTGACCAGTTATGAAAACTGGATTTGAAAATCCCGACCAGTTATAAAACTGGATTTGAAAATCCCGACGAGTTATAGAAACTAAATTTGAAAATCCTGATCAGTTATAACACTGGATTTGAAAATCCCGACCAATTATAAAACTAGATTTGAAAATTCCGACCAGTTATAGCAAATGGATTTGAAAATCCCGACCAGTTATAAAACTGGATTTGAAAATCCTGACCAGTTATGACACTAGATTTGAAAATCCCGACCAGTTATAGAAACTGGATTTGAAAATCCCGACCAGTTATAAAAACTAGATTTGAAAATTCCGACCAGTTATAGAAACTGGATTTGAAAATCCTGACCAGTTATAGAAATTGGATTTTAAAATCTCGACCAGTTATAGAAACTGGATTTGAAAATCCTGACCAGTTATAGAAACTGGATTTGAAAATCCCGACCAGTTATAAAAACTAGATTTGAAAATCCCGACCAGTTATAGAAACTGGATTTGAAAATCCCAACCAGTTATAGAAACTGGATTTGAAAATATCGACCAGTTATAGAAACTAGATTTGAAAATCCCAACCAGTTATAAAACTCGATTTGAAAATCCCGACCAGTTATAGAAACTGGATTTGAAAATCTCGACCAGTTATAAAAACTGGATTTGAAAATCCCAACCAGTTATAGAAACTGGATTTCAAAATCCCGACCAGTTATAGAAACTGGAGTTGAAAATCCCGACCAGTTATAACACTGAATTTGAAAATCCCGACCAGTTATAAAAATTGGATTTGAAAATCCCGACTAGTTATAGAAACTGGATTTGAAAATCCAGACCAGTTATAGAAACTGAATTTGAAAATCCCGACCAGTTATGAAAACTGGATTTGAAAATCCCGACCAGGTTTAAAACTGGATTTGAAAATCCCGACCAGTTATAGAAACTGAATTTGAAAATCCTGATCAGTTATAACACTGGATTTGAAAATCCCGACCAATTATAAAACTAGATTTGAAAATCCCGACCAGTTATAGAAAATGAATTTGAAAATCCCGACCACTTATAAAAATGGATTTAAAAATCCCGACCAGTTATAGAAACTGGATTTGAAAATCCCGACCAGTTATAAAACTGGATTTAAAAATCCCGACCAGTTATAAAACTGGATTTAAAAATCCCGACCAGTTATAGAAACTGAATTTGAAAATCTTGACCAGTTATCAAACTAGATTTGAAAATCCCGACCAGTTATAGAAACTGGATTTAAAAATCCCGACCAGTTATGACACTAAATTTGAAAATCCCGACTTGTTATAGATACCTGATTTGAAAATCCCGACCCGTTATAAAAAATGGAGTTGAAAATCCCGACCAGTTATAGAAACTAGATTTGAAAATCCCAACTAGTTATAAAACTGGATTTGAAAATCCTGACCAGTTATAGAAACTGGATTTGAAAATCCCGACCAGTTATAAAAACTGGATTTGAAAATCTCAACCAGTTATAGAAACTGGATTTCAAAATCCAGACCAGTTATAGAAACTGGTGTTGAAAATCCCGACCAGTTATAACACTGAATTTGAAAATCCCGACCGGTTATAAAAACTGGATTTGAAAATCCCGACCAGTTATAGAATGTTGATTTGAAAATCCTGACCAGTTATAGAAACTGGATTTGAAAATCCCGACCAGTTATAAAAACTGGATTTGAAAATCTCGACCAGTTATAAAACTGGATTTGAAAATCCCGACCAGTTATAGAAATTAGATTTGAAAATCCTGATCAGTTATAACACTGGATTTGAAAATCCCGACCAATTATAAAACTAGATTTGAAAATCGGGACCTATTATAAAAACTGGATTTGAAAATCCCGACCAGTTATAAATCTGGATTTGAAAATCCCAACCAGTTATAAAACTAGATTTAAAAATCCCGACCAGTTATAGAAACAGCATTTGAAAATCCTGACCAGTTATAAAACTGGATTTGAAAATCCCGACCAGTTATAGAAATTGGATTTGAAAATCCCGACCAGTTATGACACTAGATTTTGAAATCACGACCAGTTATAGAAACTGGATTTGAAAATCCCAACCAGTTATAGAAACTGGTTTTGAAAATCCCGACCAATTATAGAAACTGGATTTGAAAATCCCAACCAGTTGTAAAAACTGAATTTTGAAAATCCCGACCAGTTACAAAAACTGGATTTGAAAATCCCGACCAGTTATAAAAACTAGATTTGAAAATCTCGACCAGTTATAGAAACTGGATTTGAAAATCCCGACCAGTTATAGAAACTGGATTTGAAAATCCCGACCAGTTATAGAAACTAGATTTGAAAATCCTGACCAGTTATAAAACTGGATTTGAAAATCCCGACCAGTTATAGAAACTGAATTTGAAAATCCCGACCAGTTATAAAAACTGGATTTGAAAATCCCGACCAGTTATAGAAACTGGATTTCAAAATACCGACCAGTTATAGAAACTGGATTTGAAAATCCCGACCAGTTATAGAAACTGGATTTGAAAATCCCGACCAGTTATAACACTGAATTTGAAAATCCCGACCAGTTATAAAAACTGGATTTAAAAATCCCGACCAGTTATAGAAACTGGATTTGAAAATCCTGACCTGTTATAGAAACTGAATTTGAAAATCCTGACCAGTTATGAAAACTGGATTTGAAAATCCCGACCAGTTATAAAACTGGATTTGAAAATCCCGACGAGTTATAGAAACCAAATTTGAAAATCCTGATCAGTTATAACACTGGATTTGAAAATCCCGACCAATTATAAAACTAGATTTGAAAATCCCGACCAGTTATAGCAAATGGATTTGAAAATCCCGACCAGTTATAAAATTGGATTTGAAAATCCCGACCAGTTATGACACTAGATTTGAAAATCCCGACCAGTTATAGAAACTGGATTTGAAAATCCCGACCAGTTATAAAAACTAGATTTGAAAATTCAGACCAGTTATTGAAACTGGATTTGAAAATCCTGACCAGTTATAGAAATTGGATTTTAAAATCCCGACCAATTATAGAAACTGGATTTGAAAATCCTGAACAGTTATAGAAACTGGATTTGAAAATCCCGACCAGTTATAAAAACTAGACTTGAAAATCCCGATCAGTTAAAGAAACTGGATTTGAAAATCCCGACCAGTTATAGAAACTGGATTTGAAAATATCGACGAGTTATAGAAACTAGATTTGAAAATCCCAACCAGTTATAAAACTGGATTTGAAAATCCCGATCAGTTATAGAAACTGGATTTGAAAATCCCGACCAGTTATAAAAACTGGATTTAAAAATGCCAACCAGTTATAGAAACTGGATTTCAAAATCCCTACCAGTTATAGAAACTGGAGTTGAAAATCCCGACCAGTTATAAAAACTGGATTTGAAAATCCCGACCAGTTATAAAACTGGATTTGAAAATCCTGACTAGTTATAGAAACTGAATTTGAAAATCCTGACCAGTTATAAAAACTGGATTTGAAAATCCTGACCAGTTATAGAAACTGAATTTGAAAATCCGGACCAGTTATAAAAACTGGATTTGAAAATCCCGACCAGTTATAGAAACTGGATTTGAAAATCCTGACCAGTTATAGAAATTGAATTTGAAAATCCTGACCAGTTATGAAAACTGGATTTGAAAATCCCGACCAGTTATAAAACTGGATTTGAAAATCCCGACGAGTTATAGAAACTAAATTTGAAAATCCTGATCAGTTGTAACACTGGGTTTGAAAATTCCGACCAATTATAAAACTAGATTTGAAAATCCCGACCAGTTATAGCAAATGGATTTGAAAATCCCGACCAGTTATAAAACTGGATTTGAAAATCCCGACCAGTTATAAAAACTAGATTTGAAAATTCAGACCAGTTATTGAAACTGGATTTGAAAATCCTGACCAGTTATAGAAATTGGATTTTAAAATCCCGACCAATTATAGAAACTGGATTTGAAAATCCTGAACAGTTATAGAAACTGGATTTGAAAATCCCGACCAGTTATAAAAACTAGACTTGAAAATCCCGATCAGTTAAAGAAACTGGATTTGAAAATCCCGACCAGTTATAGAAACTGGATTTGAAAATATCGACGAGTTATAGAAACTAGATTTGAAAATCCCAACCAGTTATAAAACTGGATTTGAAAATCCCGATCAGTTATAGAAACTGGATTTGAAAATCCCGACCAGTTATAAAAACTGGATTTGAAAATGCCAACCAGTTATAGAAACTGGATTTCAAAATCCCTACCAGTTATAGAAACTGGAGTTGAAAATCCCGACCAGTTATAAAAACTGGATTTGAAAATCCCGACCAGTTATAAAACTGGATTTGAAAATCCTGACTAGTTATAGAAACTGAATTTGAAAATCCTGACCAGTTATAAAAATTGAATTTGAAAATCCTGACCAGTTATGAAAACTGGATTTGAAAATCCCGACCAGTTATAAAACTGGATTTGAAAATCCCGACGAGTTATAAAAACTAAATTTGAAAATCCTGATCAGTTGTAACACTGGGTTTGAAAATTCCGACCAATTATAAAACTAGATTTGAAAATCCCGACCAGTTATAGCAAATGGATTTGAAAATCCCGACCAGTTATAAAACTGGATTTGAAAATCCCGACCAGTAATGACACTAGATTTGAAAATCCCGACCAGTTATAAAAACTGGATTTGAAAATCCCGACCAGTTATAGAAACTGGATTTTAAAATCCTGACCAATTATAGAAACTGGATTTGAAAATCCTGACCAGTTATAGAAACTGGATTTGAAAATCCCGACCAGTTATAAAAACTAGATTTGAAAATCCCGACCAGTTATAGAAACTGGATTTGAAAATCCCGACCAGTTATAGAAACTGGATTTGAAAATATCGACCAGTTATAGAAACTAGATTTAAAAATCCCGACCAGTTATAAAACTGGATTTGAAAATCTCGACCAGTTATAGAAACTGGATTTGAAAATCCCGACCAGTTATAAAAACTGGATTTGAAAATCCCAACCAGTTATAGAAACTGGATTTCAAAATCCCGACCAGTTATAGAAACTGGAGTTGAAAATCCCGACCAGTTATAACACTGAATTTGAAAATCTCGACCAGTTATAAAAACTGGATTTGAAATTCCCGATCAGTTATAGAAACTGGATTTGAAAATCCCGACCAGTTATAAAAACTAGATTTGAAAATCCTGACCAGTTATAAAACTGGAATTGAAAATCCCGACCAGTTATAAAAACTAGAGTTGAAAATCCCGACCAGTTATAGAAACTGGATTTGAAAAACCCGATCAGTTATAGAAACTGGATTTGAAAATCTCGACCAGTTATAGAAACAGGATTTGAAAATCCTGACCAGTTATAGAAACTGGATTTGAAAATCCCGACCAGTTATAAAATCTGGAATTGAAAATCCCGAACAGTTATATAAACTGGATTTTAAAATCCCGACCAGTTATAGAAACTGGATTTGAAAATCCCGACCAGTTATAGAAACTGGATTTAAAAATCCCGACCAGTTATAACACTGAATTTGAAAATCCCGACCGGTTATAAAAACTGGATTTGAAAATCCCGACCAGTTATAGAAACTTCATTTGAAAATCCTGATCAGTTATAGAAACTAGATTTGAAAATCCCGACCAGTTATAAAAACTGGATTTGAAAATCTCGACCAGTTATAAAACTGGATTTGAAAATCCCGACCAGTTATAGAAATTGGATTTGAAAATACTGATCAGTTATAACACTGGATTTGAAAATCCCGACCAATTATAAAACTAGATTTGAAAATCCCGACCAGTTATAAATCTGGATTTGAAAATCACAACCAGTTATAAAACTAGATTTAAAAATCCCGACCAGTTATAGAAACAACATTTGAAAATCCTGACCAGTTATAAAACTGGATTTGAAAATCCCGACCAGTTATAGAAATTGGATTTGAAAATCCCGACCAGTTATGACACTAGATTTTGAAATCACGACCAGTTATAGAAACTGGATTTGAAAATCCCAACCAGTTATAGAAATTGGATTTGCAAATCCCGACCAGTTATGACACTAGATTTTGAAATCACGACCAGTTATAGAAACTGGATTTGAAAATCCCAACCAGTTATAGAAACTGGTTTTGAAAATCCCGACCAATTATAGAAACTGGATTTGAAAATCCCAACCAGTTGTAAAAACTGAATTTTGAAAATCCCGACCAGTTACAAAAACTGGATTTGAAAATCCCGACCAGTTATAAAAACTAGATTTGAAAATCTCGACCAGTTATAGAAACTGGATTTGAAAATCCCGACCAGTTATAGAAACTGGATTTGAAAATCCCGACCAGTTATAGAAACTAGATTTGAAAATCCTGACCAGTTATAAAACTGGATTTGAAAATCCCGACCAGTTATAGAAACTGAATTTGAAAATCCCGACCAGTTATAAAAACTGGATTTGAAAATCCCGACCAGTTATAGAAACTGGATTTCAAAATACCGACCAGTTATAGAAACTGGATTTGAAAATCCCGACCAGTTATAGAAACTGGATTTGAAAATCCCGACCAGTTATAACACTGAATTTGAAAATCCCGACCAGTTATAAAAACTGGATTTAAAAATCCCGACCAGTTATAGAAACTGGATTTGAAAATCCTGACCTGTTATAGAAACTGAATTTGAAAATCCTGACCAGTTATGAAAACTAGATTTGAAAATCCCGACCAGTTATAAAACTGGATTTGAAAATCCCGACGAGTTATAGAAACCAAATTTGAAAATCCTGATCAGTTATAACACTGGATTTGAAAATCCCGACCAATTATAAAACTAGATTTGAAAATCCCGACCAGTTATAGCAAATGGATTTGAAAATCCCGACCAGTTATAAAATTGGATTTGAAAATCCCGACCAGTTATGACACTAGATTTGAAAATCCCGACCAGTTATAGAAACTGGATTTGAAAATCCCGACCAGTTATAAAAACTAGATTTGAAAATTCAGACCAGTTATTGAAACTGGATTTGAAAATCCTGACCAGTTATAGAAATTGGATTTTAAAATCCCGACCAATTATAGAAACTGGATTTGAAAATCCTGAACAGTTATAGAAACTGGATTTGAAAATCCCGACCGGTTATAAAAACTAGACTTGAAAATCCCGATCAGTTAAAGAAACTGGATTTGAAAATCCCGACCAGTTATAGAAACAGGATTTGAAAATATCGACGAGTTATAGAAACTAGATTTGAAAATCCCAACCAGTTATAAAACTGGATTTGAAAATCCCGATCAGTTATAGAAACTGGATTTGAAAATCCCGACCAGTTATAAAAACTGGATTTAAAAATGCCAACCAGTTATAGAAACTGGATTTCAAAATCCCTACCAGTTATAGAAACTGGAGTTGAAAATCCCGACCAGTTATAAAAACTGGATTTGAAAATCCCGATCAGTTATAAAACTGGATTTGAAAATCCTGACTAGTTATAGAAACTGAATTTGAAAATCCTGACCAGTTATAAAAACTGGATTTGAAAATCCTCACCAGTTATAGAAACTGAATTTGAAAATCCGGACCAGTTATAAAAACTGGATTTGAAAATCCCGACCAGTTATAGAAACTGGATTTGAAAATCCTGACCAGTTATAGAAATTGAATTTGAAAATCCTGACCAGTTATGAAAACTGGATTTGAAAATCCCGACCAGTTATAAAACTGGATTTGAAAATCCCGACGAGTTATAGAAACTAAATTTGAAAATCCTGATCAGTTGTAACACTGGGTTTGAAAATTCCGACCAATTATAAAACTAGATTTGAAAATCCCGACCAGTTATAGCAAATGGATTTGAAAATCCCGACCAGTTATAAAACTGGATTTGAAAATCCCGACCAGTTATAAAAACTAGATTTGAAAATTCAGACCAGTTATTGAAACTGGATTTGAAAATCCTGACCAGTTATAGAAATTGGATTTTAAAATCCCGACCAATTATAGAAACTGGATTTGAAAATCCTGAACAGTTATAGAAACTGGATTTGAAAATCCCGACCAGTTATAAAAACTAGACTTGAAAATCCCGATCAGTTAAAGAAACTGGATTTGAAAATCCCGACCAGTTATAGAAACTTGATTTGAAAATCCTGACCAGTTATAGAAACTGGATTTGAAAATCCCGACCAGTTATAAAAACTGGATTTGAAAATCTCGACCAGTTATAAAACTGGATTTGAAAATCCCGACCAGTTATAGAAATTGGATTTGAAAATACTGATCAGTTATAACACTGGATTTGAAAATCCCGACCAATTATAAAACTAGATTTGAAAATCCCGACCAGTTATAAATCTGGATTTGAAAATCACAACCAGTTATAAAACTAGATTTAAAAATCCCGACCAGTTATAGAAACAGCATTTGAAAATCCTGACCAGTTATAAAACTGGATTTGAAAATCCCGACCAGTTATAGAAATTGGATTTGAAAATCCCGACCAGTTATGACACTAGATTTTGAAATCACGACCAGTTATAGAAACTGGATTTGAAAATCACAACCAGTTATAGAAACTGGATTTGAAAATCCCGACCAGTTATAGAAACTGGATTTGAAAATCCCGACCAGTTACAAAAACTGGATTTGAAAATCCCGACCAGTTATAAAAACTAGATTTCAAAATCTTGATCAGTTATAGAAACTGGATTTGAAAATCCCGACCAGTTACAGAAACTGGATTTGAAAATCCCGAGCAGTTATAAAAACTAGATTTGAAAATCCCGACAAGTTATAAAACTGGATTTGAAAATCCCGACCAGTTATAGAAACTGGATTTGAAAATGCCGACCAGTTATAAAAACTGGATTTGAAAATCCCGACCAGTTATAGAAACTGGATTTCAAAATACCGACCAGTTATAGAAACTGGATTTGAAAATCCCGACCAGTTATAGAAACTGGATTTGAAATTCCCGACCAGTTATAACACTGAATTTGAAAATCCCGACCAGTTATAAAAACTGGATTTGAAAATCCCGACCAGTTATAGAAAATGGATTTGAAAATCCTGACCTGTTATAGAAACTGAATTTGAAAATCCTGACCAGTTATGAAAACTGGATTTGAAAATCCCGACCAGTTATAAAACTGGATTTGAAAATCCCGACGAGTTATAGAAACTAAATTTGAAAATCCTGATCAGTTATAACACTGGATTTGAAAATCCCGACCAATTATAAAACTAGATTTAAAAATCCCGACCAGTTATAGCAAATGGATTTGAAAATCTTGACCAGTTATAAAACTGGATTTGAAAATCCCGACCAGTTATGACACTAGATTTGAAAATCCCGACCAGTTATAGAAACTGGATTTGAAAATCCCGACCAGTTATAACAACTAGATTTGAAAATCCCGACCAGTTATAAAAACTAGATTTGAAAATCCCAACCAGTTATAGAAACTGAATTTGAAAATCCTGACCAGTTATAGAAACTGGATTTGAAAATCCCGACCAGTTATAGAAACTGGATTTGAAAATCCCGACTAGTTATAAAAACTGGATTTGAAAATCCCGACCAGTTATAGAAACTGGATTTGAAAATCCTGACCAGTTATAGAAACTGAATTTGAAAATCCTAACCAGTTATGAAAACTGGATTTGAAAATCCCGACCAGTTATAAAACTGGATTTGAAAATCCCGACGAGTTATAAAAACTAAATTTGAAAATCCTGATCAGTTAAAACACTGGATTTGAAAATCCCGACCAATTATAAAACTAGATTTGAAAATTCCGACCAGTTATAGCAAATGGATTTGAAAATCCCGACCAGTTATAAAACTGGATTTGAAAATCCTGACCAGTTATGACACTAGATTTGAAAATCCCGACGAGTTATAGAAACTGGATTTGAAAATCCCGACCAGTTATAAAAACTAGATTTGAAAATTCCGACCAGTTATAGAAACTGGATTTGAAAATCCTGACCAGTTATAGAAATTGGATTTTAAAATCCCGACCAATTATAGAAACTGGATTTGAAAATCCTGACTAGTTATAGAAACTGGATTTGAAAATCCCGACCAGTTATAAAAACTAGATTTGAAAATCCCGACCAGTTATAGAAACTGGATTTGAAAATCCCAACCAGTTATAGAAACTGGATTTGAAAATATCGACCAGTTATAGAAACTAGATTTGAAAATCCCAACCAGTAATAAAACTGGATTTGAAAATCCCGACCAGTTATAGAAACTGGATTTGAAAATCTCGACCAGTTATAAAAACTGGATTTGAAAATCCCAACCAGTTATAGAAACTGGATTTCAAAATCCCGACCAGTTATAGAAACTGGAGTTGAAAATCCCGACCAGTTATAACACTGAATTTGAAAATCCCGACCAGTTATAAAAATTGGATTTGAAAATCCCGACCAGTTATAGAAACTGGATTTGAAAATCCTGACCAGTTATAGAAACTGAATTTGAAAATCCCGACCAGTTATGAAAACTGGATTTGAAAATCCCGACCAGTTATAAAACTGGATTTGAAAATCCCGACGAGTTATAGAAACTGAATTTGAAAATCCTGATCAGTTATAACACTGGATTTGAAAATCCCGACCAGTTATAAAAACTGGATTTGAAAATCCCAACCAGTTATAGAAACTGGATTTCAAAATCCCGACCAGTTATAGAAACTGGAGTTGAAAATCCCGACCAGTTATAACACTGAATTTGAAAATCCTGACCAGTTATAAAAATTGGATTTGAAAATCCCGACCAGTTATAGAAACTGGATTTGAAAATCCCGACCAGTTATAAAACTGGATTTAAAAATCCCGACCAGTTATAGAAACTGGATTTGAAAATCCTGACCAGTTATAAAACTAGATTTGAAAATCCCGACCAGTTATAGAAACTGGATTTAAAAATCCCGACCAGTTATGACACTAGATTTGAAAATCCCGACTTGTTATAGATACCTGATTTGAAAATCCCGACCCGTTATAAAAACTGGAGTTGAAAATCCCGACCAGTTATAGAAACTAGATTTGAAAATCCCAACTAGTTATAAAACTGGATTTGAAAATCCCGACCAGTCATAGAAACTGGATTTGAAAATCCCGACCAGTTATAAAAACTGGATTTGAAAATCTCAACCAGTTATAGAAACTGGATTTCAAAATCCAGACCAGTTATAGAAACTGGTGTTGAAAATCCCGACCAGTTATAACACTGAATTTGAAAATCCCGACCAGTTATAAAAACTGGATTTGAAAATCCCGACCAGTTATAGAAACTGGATTTGAAAATCCTGACCAGTTATAGAAACTGAATTTGAAAATCCCGACCAGTTATTAAAACTGGATTTGAAAATCCCGACCAGTTATAAAACTGGATTTGAAAATCCCGACGAGTTATAGAAACTGAATTTGAAAATCCTGATCAGTTATAACACTGGATTTGAAAATCCCGACCAATTATAAAACTAGATTTGAAAATCCCGACCAGTTATAGAAAATGGATTTGAAAATCCCGACAAGTTATAAAACTGGATTTGAAAATCCCGAACAGTTATAAAAATGGATTTAAAAATCCCGACCAGTTATAGAAACTGGATTTGAAAATCCCGACCAGTTATAAAACTGGATTTAAAAATCCCGACCAGTTATAGAAACTGGATTTGAAAATCCTGACCAGTTATAAAACTAGATTTGAAAATCCCGATCAGTTATAGAAACTGGATTTAAAAATCCCGACCAGTTATGACACTGGATTTGAAAATCTCGACTTGTTATAGATACCTGATTTGAAAATCCCGACCAGTTATAAAAACTGGAGATGAAAATCCCGACCAGTTATAGAAACTAGATTTGAAAATCCCGACCTGTTATATAAACTGGATTTGAAAATCTCGACCAGTTATAGAAACTGGATTTGAAAATCCCCACCAGTTATAGAAACTGGATTTGAAAATCCCGACCAGTTATAAAATCTGGAATTCAAAATCCCGACCAGTTAAAGAAACTGGATTTCAAAATCCCGACCAGTTATTGAAACTGGATTTGAAAATCCCGACCAGTTATAACACTGAATTTGAAAATCCCGACCGGTTATAAAAACTGGATTTGAAAATCCCGACCAGTTTTAGAAACTTGATTTGAAAATCCTGATCAGTTATAGAAACTGGATTTGAAAATCCCGACCAGTTATAAAAACTGGATTTGAAAATGCCAACCAGTTAAAGAAACTGGATTTCAAAATCCCTACCAGTTATAGAAACTGGAGTTGAAAATCCCGACCAGTTATAAAAACTGGATTTGAAAATCCCGACCAGTTATAAAACTGGATTTGAAAATCCTGACTAGTTATAGAAACTGGATTTGAAAATCCCAACCAGTTATAGAAACTGGATTTGAAAATCTCGATCAGTTATAGAAACTGGATTTGAAAATCCCGACCAGTTACAAAAACTGGATTTGAAAATCCCGACCAGTTATAAAAACTAGATTTGAAAATCTTGATCAGTTATAGAAACTCGATTTGAAAATCCCGACCAGTTACAGAAACTGGATTTGAAAATCACGAGCAGTTATAGAAACTAGATTTGAAAATCCCGACAAGTTATAAAACTGGATTTGAAAATCCCGACCAGTTATAGAAACTGGATTTGAAAATCCCGACCAGTTATAAAAACTGGATTTGAAAATCCCGACCAGTTATAGAAACTGGATTTCAAAATACCGACCAGTTATAGAAACTGGATTTGAAAATCCCGACCAGTTATAGAAACTGGATTTGAAAATCCCGACCAGTTATAACACTGAATTTGAAAATCCCGACCACATATAAAAACTGGATTTAAAAATCCCGACCAGTTATAGAAAATGGATTTGAAAATCCTGACCTGTTATAGAAACTGAATTTCAAAATCCTGACCAGTTATGAAAACTGGATTTGAAAATCCCGACTAGTTATAACACTGGATTTGAAAATCCCGACGAGTTATAGAAACTAAATTTGAAAATCCTGATCAGTTATAACACTGGATTTGAAAATCCCGATCAATTATAAAACTAGATTTGAAAATCCCGACCAGTTATAGCAAATGGATTTGAAAATCCCGACCAGTTATAAAACTGGATTTGAAAATCCCGACCAGTTATGACACTAGATTTGAAAATCCCGACCAGTTATAGAAACTGGATTTGAAAATCCCGACCAGTTATAAAAACTAGATTTGAAAATCCCGACCAGTTATAAAAACTAGATTTGAAAATCCCAACCAGTTATAGAAACTGGATTTGAAAATCCTGACCAGTTATAGAAACTGGATTTGAAAATCCCGACCAGTTATAGAAACTGGATTTGAAAATCCCGACTAGTTATAAAAACTGGATTTGAAAATCCCGACCAGTTATAGAAACTGGATTTGAAAATCCTGACCAGTTATAGAAACTGAATTTGAAAATCCTGACCAGTTATGAAAACTGGATTTGAAAATCCCGACCAGTTATAAAACTGGATTTGAAAATCCCGACGAGTTATAGAAACTAAATTTGAAAATCCTGATCAGTTATAACACTGGATTTGAAAATCCCGACCAATTATAAAACTAGATTTGAAAATTCCGACCAGTTATAGCAAATGGATTTGAAAATCCCGACCAGTTATAAAACTGGATTTGAAAATCCTGACCAGTTATGACACTAGATTTGAAAATCCCGACTAGTTATAGAAACTGGATTTGAAAATCCCGACCAGTTATAAAAACTAGATTTGAAAATTCCGACCAGTTATAGAAACTGGATTTGAAAATCCTGACCAGTTATAGAAATTGGATTTTAAAATCTCGACCAGTTATAGAAACTGGATTTGAAAATCCTGACCAGTTATAGAAACTGGATTTGAAAATCCCGACCAGTTATAAAAACTAGATTTGAAAATCCCGACCAGTTATAGAAACTGGATTTGAAAATCCCAACCAGTTATAGAAACTGGATTTGAAAATATCGACCAGTTATAGAAACTAGATTTGAAAATCCCAACCAGTTATAAAACTCGATTTGAAAATCCCGACCAGTTATAGAAACTGGATTTGAAAATCTCGACCAGTTATAAAAACTGGATTTGAAAATCCCAACCAGTTATAGAAACTGGATTTCAAAATCCCGACCAGTTATAGAAACTGGAGTTGAAAATCCCGACCAGTTATAACACTGAATTTGAAAATCCCGACCAGTTATAAAAATTGGATTTGAAAATCCCGACTAGTTATAGAAACTGGATTTGAAAATCCAGACCAGTTATAGAAACTGAATTTGAAAATCCCGACCAGTTATGAAAACTGGATTTGAAAATCCCGACCAGGTTTAAAACTGGATTTGAAAATCCCGACCAGTTATAGAAACTGAATTTGAAAATCCTGATCAGTTATAACACTGGATTTGAAAATCCCGACCAATTATAAAACTAGATTTGAAAATCCCGACCAGTTATAGAAAATGAATTTGAAAATCCCGACCACTTATAAAAATGGATTTAAAAATCCCGACCAGTTATAGAAACTGGATTTGAAAATCCCGACCAGTTATAAAACTGGATTTAAAAATCCCGACCAGTTATAAAACTGGATTTAAAAATCCCGACCAGTTATAGAAACTGAATTTGAAAATCTTGACCAGTTATAAAACTAGATTTGAAAATCCCGACCAGTTATAGAAACTGGATTTAAAAATCCCGACCAGTTATGACACTAAATTTGAAAATCCCGACTTGTTATAGATACCTGATTTGAAAATCCCGACCCGTTATAAAAAATGGAGTTGAAAATCCCGACCAGTTATAGAAACTAGATTTGAAAATCCCAACTAGTTATAAAACTGGATTTGAAAATCCTGACCAGTTATAGAAACTGGATTTGAAAATCCCGACCAGTTATAAAAACTGGATTTGAAAATCTCAACCAGTTATAGAAACTGGATTTCAAAATCCAGACCAGTTATAGAAACTGGTGTTGAAAATCCCGACCAGTTATAACACTGAATTTGAAAATCCCGACCGGTTATAAAAACTGGATTTGAAAATCCCGACCAGTTATAGAATGTTGATTTGAAAATCCTGACCAGTTATAGAAACTGGATTTGAAAATCCCGACCAGTTATAAAAACTGGATTTGAAAATCTCGACCAGTTATAAAACTGGATTTGAAAATCCCGACCAGTTATAGAAATTAGATTTGAAAATCCTGATCAGTTATAACACTGGATTTGAAAATCCCGACCAATTATAAAACTAGATTTGAAAATCGGGACCTATTATAAAAACTGGATTTGAAAATCCCGACCAGTTATAAATCTGGATTTGAAAATCCCAACCAGTTATAAAACTAGATTTAAAAATCCCGACCAGTTATAGAAACAGCATTTGAAAATCCTGACCAGTTATAAAACTGGATTTGAAAATCCCGACCAGTTATAGAAATTGGATTTGAAAATCCCGACCAGTTATGACACTAGATTTTGAAATCACGACCAGTTATAGAAACTGGATTTGAAAATCCCAACCAGTTATAGAAACTGGTTTTGAAAATCCCGACCAATTATAGAAACTGGATTTGAAAATCCCAACCAGTTGTAAAAACTGAATTTTGAAAATCCCGACCAGTTACAAAAACTGGATTTGAAAATCCCGACCAGTTATAAAAACTAGATTTGAAAATCTCGACCAGTTATAGAAACTGGATTTGAAAATCCCGACCAGTTATAGAAACTGGATTTGAAAATCCCGACCAGTTATAGAAACTAGATTTGAAAATCCTGACCAGTTATAAAACTGGATTTGAAAATCCCGACCAGTTATAGAAACTGAATTTGAAAATCCCGACCAGTTATAAAAACTGGATTTGAAAATCCCGACCAGTTATAGAAACTGGATTTCAAAATACCGACCAGTTATAGAAACTGGATTTGAAAATCCCGACCAGTTATAGAAACTGGATTTGAAAATCCCGACCAGTTATAACACTGAATTTGAAAATCCCGACCAGTTATAAAAACTGGATTTAAAAATCCCGACCAGTTATAGAAACTGGATTTGAAAATCCTGACCTGTTATAGAAACTGAATTTGAAAATCCTGACCAGTTATGAAAACTGGATTTGAAAATCCCGACCAGTTATAAAACTGGATTTGAAAATCCCGACGAGTTATAGAAACCAAATTTGAAAATCCTGATCAGTTATAACACTGGATTTGAAAATCCCGACCAATTATAAAACTAGATTTGAAAATCCCGACCAGTTATAGCAAATGGATTTGAAAATCCCGACCAGTTATAAAATTGGATTTGAAAATCCCGACCAGTTATGACACTAGATTTGAAAATCCCGACCAGTTATAGAAACTGGATTTGAAAATCCCGACCAGTTATAAAAACTAGATTTGAAAATTCAGACCAGTTATTGAAACTGGATTTGAAAATCCTGACCAGTTATAGAAATTGGATTTTAAAATCCCGACCAATTATAGAAACTGGATTTGAAAATCCTGAACAGTTATAGAAACTGGATTTGAAAATCCCGACCAGTTATAAAAACTAGACTTGAAAATCCCGATCAGTTAAAGAAACTGGATTTGAAAATCCCGACCAGTTATAGAAACTGGATTTGAAAATATCGACGAGTTATAGAAACTAGATTTGAAAATCCCAACCAGTTATAAAACTGGATTTGAAAATCCCGATCAGTTATAGAAACTGGATTTGAAAATCCCGACCAGTTATAAAAACTGGATTTAAAAATGCCAACCAGTTATAGAAACTGGATTTCAAAATCCCTACCAGTTATAGAAACTGGAGTTGAAAATCCCGACCAGTTATAAAAACTGGATTTGAAAATCCCGACCAGTTATAAAACTGGATTTGAAAATCCTGACTAGTTATAGAAACTGAATTTGAAAATCCTGACCAGTTATAAAAACTGGATTTGAAAATCCTGACCAGTTATAGAAACTGAATTTGAAAATCCGGACCAGTTATAAAAACTGGATTTGAAAATCCCGACCAGTTATAGAAACTGGATTTGAAAATCCTGACCAGTTATAGAAATTGAATTTGAAAATCCTGACCAGTTATGAAAACTGGATTTGAAAATCCCGACCAGTTATAAAACTGGATTTGAAAATCCCGACGAGTTATAGAAACTAAATTTGAAAATCCTGATCAGTTGTAACACTGGGTTTGAAAATTCCGACCAATTATAAAACTAGATTTGAAAATCCCGACCAGTTATAGCAAATGGATTTGAAAATCCCGACCAGTTATAAAACTGGATTTGAAAATCCCGACCAGTTATAAAAACTAGATTTGAAAATTCAGACCAGTTATTGAAACTGGATTTGAAAATCCTGACCAGTTATAGAAATTGGATTTTAAAATCCCGACCAATTATAGAAACTGGATTTGAAAATCCTGAACAGTTATAGAAACTGGATTTGAAAATCCCGACCAGTTATAAAAACTAGACTTGAAAATCCCGATCAGTTAAAGAAACTGGATTTGAAAATCCCGACCAGTTATAGAAACTGGATTTGAAAATATCGACGAGTTATAGAAACTAGATTTGAAAATCCCAACCAGTTATAAAACTGGATTTGAAAATCCCGATCAGTTATAGAAACTGGATTTGAAAATCCCGACCAGTTATAAAAACTGGATTTGAAAATGCCAACCAGTTATAGAAACTGGATTTCAAAATCCCTACCAGTTATAGAAACTGGAGTTGAAAATCCCGACCAGTTATAAAAACTGGATTTGAAAATCCCGACCAGTTATAAAACTGGATTTGAAAATCCTGACTAGTTATAGAAACTGAATTTGAAAATCCTGACCAGTTATAAAAATTGAATTTGAAAATCCTGACCAGTTATGAAAACTGGATTTGAAAATCCCGACCAGTTATAAAACTGGATTTGAAAATCCCGACGAGTTATAGAAACTAAATTTGAAAATCCTGATCAGTTGTAACACTGGGTTTGAAAATTCCGACCAATTATAAAACTAGATTTGAAAATCCCGACCAGTTATAGCAAATGGATTTGAAAATCCCGACCAGTTATAAAACTGGATTTGAAAATCCCGACCAGTAATGACACTAGATTTGAAAATCCCGACCAGTTATAAAAACTGGATTTGAAAATCCCGACCAGTTATAGAAACTGGATTTTAAAATCCTGACCAATTATAGAAACTGGATTTGAAAATCCTGACCAGTTATAGAAACTGGATTTGAAAATCCCGACCAGTTATAAAAACTAGATTTGAAAATCCCGACCAGTTATAGAAACTGGATTTGAAAATCCCGACCAGTTATAGAAACTGGATTTGAAAATATCGACCAGTTATAGAAACTAGATTTAAAAATCCCGACCAGTTATAAAACTGGATTTGAAAATCTCGACCAGTTATAGAAACTGGATTTGAAAATCCCGACCAGTTATAAAAACTGGATTTGAAAATCCCAACCAGTTATAGAAACTGGATTTCAAAATCCCGACCAGTTATAGAAACTGGAGTTGAAAATCCCGACCAGTTATAACACTGAATTTGAAAATCTCGACCAGTTATAAAAACTGGATTTGAAATTCCCGATCAGTTATAGAAACTGGATTTGAAAATCCCGACCAGTTATAAAAACTAGATTTGAAAATCCTGACCAGTTATAAAACTGGAATTGAAAATCCCGACCAGTTATAAAAACTAGAGTTGAAAATCCCGACCAGTTATAGAAACTGGATTTGAAAAACCCGATCAGTTATAGAAACTAGATTTGAAAATTCCGACCAGTTATAGAAACTGGATTTGAAAATCCTGACCAGTTATAGAAATTGGATTTTAAAATCCCGACCAATTATAGAAACTGGATTTGAAAATCCTGACTAGTTATAGAAACTGGATTTGAAAATCCCGACCAGTTATAAAAACTAGATTTGAAAATCCCGACCAGTTATAGAAACTGGATTTGAAAATCCCAACCAGTTATAGAAACTGGATTTGAAAATATCGACCAGTTATAGAAACTAGATTTGAAAATCCCAACCAGTAATAAAACTGGATTTGAAAATCCCGACCAGTTATAGAAACTGGATTTGAAAATCTCGACCAGTTATAAAAACTGGATTTGAAAATCCCAACCAGTTATAGAAACTGGATTTCAAAATCCCGACCAGTTATAGAAACTGGAGTTGAAAATCCCGACCAGTTATAACACTGAATTTGAAAATCCCGACCAGTTATAAAAATTGGATTTGAAAATCCCGACCAGTTATAGAAACTGGATTTGAAAATCCTGACCAGTTATAGAAACTGAATTTGAAAATCCCGACCAGTTATGAAAACTGGATTTGAAAATCCCGACCAGTTATAAAACTGGATTTGAAAATCCCGACGAGTTATAGAAACTGAATTTGAAAATCCTGATCAGTTATAACACTGGATTTGAAAATCCCGACCAGTTATAAAAACTGGATTTGAAAATCCCAACCAGTTATAGAAACTGGATTTCAAAATCCCGACCAGTTATAGAAACTGGAGTTGAAAATCCCGACCAGTTATAACACTGAATTTGAAAATCCTGACCAGTTATAAAAATTGGATTTGAAAATCCCGACCAGTTATAGAAACTGGATTTGAAAATCCCGACCAGTTATAAAACTGGATTTAAAAATCCCGACCAGTTATAGAAACTGGATTTGAAAATCCTGACCAGTTATAAAACTAGATTTGAAAATCCCGACCAGTTATAGAAACTGGATTTAAAAATCCCGACCAGTTATGACACTAGATTTGAAAATCCCGACTTGTTATAGATACCTGATTTGAAAATCCCGACCCGTTATAAAAACTGGAGTTGAAAATCCCGACCAGTTATAGAAACTAGATTTGAAAATCCCAACTAGTTATAAAACTGGATTTGAAAATCCCGACCAGTCATAGAAACTGGATTTGAAAATCCCGACCAGTTATAAAAACTGGATTTGAAAATCTCAACCAGTTATAGAAACTGGATTTCAAAATCCAGACCAGTTATAGAAACTGGTGTTGAAAATCCCGACCAGTTATAACACTGAATTTGAAAATCCCGACCAGTTATAAAAACTGGATTTGAAAATCCCGACCAGTTATAGAAACTGGATTTGAAAATCCTGACCAGTTATAGAAACTGAATTTGAAAATCCCGACCAGTTATTAAAACTGGATTTGAAAATCCCGACCAGTTATAAAACTGGATTTGAAAATCCCGACGAGTTATAGAAACTGAATTTGAAAATCCTGATCAGTTATAACACTGGATTTGAAAATCCCGACCAATTATAAAACTAGATTTGAAAATCCCGACCAGTTATAGAAAATGGATTTGAAAATCCCGACAAGTTATAAAACTGGATTTGAAAATCCCGAACAGTTATAAAAATGGATTTAAAAATCCCGACCAGTTATAGAAACTGGATTTGAAAATCCCGACCAGTTATAAAACTGGATTTAAAAATCCCGACCAGTTATAGAAACTGGATTTGAAAATCCTGACCAGTTATAAAACTAGATTTGAAAATCCCGATCAGTTATAGAAACTGGATTTAAAAATCCCGACCAGTTATGACACTGGATTTGAAAATCTCGACTTGTTATAGATACCTGATTTGAAAATCCCGACCAGTTATAAAAACTGGAGATGAAAATCCCGACCAGTTATAGAAACTAGATTTGAAAATCCCGACCTGTTATATAAACTGGATTTGAAAATCTCGACCAGTTATAGAAACTGGATTTGAAAATCCCCACCAGTTATAGAAACTGGATTTGAAAATCCCGACCAGTTATAAAATCTGGAATTCAAAATCCCGACCAGTTAAAGAAACTGGATTTCAAAATCCCGACCAGTTATTGAAACTGGATTTGAAAATCCCGACCAGTTATAACACTGAATTTGAAAATCCCGACCGGTTATAAAAACTGGATTTGAAAATCCCGACCAGTTTTAGAAACTTGATTTGAAAATCCTGATCAGTTATAGAAACTGGATTTGAAAATCCCGACCAGTTATAAAAACTGGATTTGAAAATGCCAACCAGTTAAAGAAACTGGATTTCAAAATCCCTACCAGTTATAGAAACTGGAGTTGAAAATCCCGACCAGTTATAAAAACTGGATTTGAAAATCCCGACCAGTTATAAAACTGGATTTGAAAATCCTGACTAGTTATAGAAACTGGATTTGAAAATCCCAACCAGTTATAGAAACTGGATTTGAAAATCTCGATCAGTTATAGAAACTGGATTTGAAAATCCCGACCAGTTACAAAAACTGGATTTGAAAATCCCGACCAGTTATAAAAACTAGATTTGAAAATCTTGATCAGTTATAGAAACTCGATTTGAAAATCCCGACCAGTTACAGAAACTGGATTTGAAAATCACGAGCAGTTATAGAAACTAGATTTGAAAATCCCGACAAGTTATAAAACTGGATTTGAAAATCCCGACCAGTTATAGAAACTGGATTTGAAAATCCCGACCAGTTATAAAAACTGGATTTGAAAATCCCGACCAGTTATAGAAACTGGATTTCAAAATACCGACCAGTTATAGAAACTGGATTTGAAAATCCCGACCAGTTATAGAAACTGGATTTGAAAATCCCGACCAGTTATAACACTGAATTTGAAAATCCCGACCACATATAAAAACTGGATTTAAAAATCCCGACCAGTTATAGAAAATGGATTTGAAAATCCTGACCTGTTATAGAAACTGAATTTCAAAATCCTGACCAGTTATGAAAACTGGATTTGAAAATCCCGACTAGTTATAACACTGGATTTGAAAATCCCGACGAGTTATAGAAACTAAATTTGAAAATCCTGATCAGTTATAACACTGGATTTGAAAATCCCGATCAATTATAAAACTAGATTTGAAAATCCCGACCAGTTATAGCAAATGGATTTGAAAATCCCGACCAGTTATAAAACTGGATTTGAAAATCCCGACCAGTTATGACACTAGATTTGAAAATCCCGACCAGTTATAGAAACTGGATTTGAAAATCCCGACCAGTTATAAAAACTAGATTTGAAAATCCCGACCAGTTATAAAAACTAGATTTGAAAATCCCAACCAGTTATAGAAACTGGATTTGAAAATCCTGACCAGTTATAGAAACTGGATTTGAAAATCCCGACCAGTTATAGAAACTGGATTTGAAAATCCCGACTAGTTATAAAAACTGGATTTGAAAATCCCGACCAGTTATAGAAACTGGATTTGAAAATCCTGACCAGTTATAGAAACTGAATTTGAAAATCCTGACCAGTTATGAAAACTGGATTTGAAAATCCCGACCAGTTATAAAACTGGATTTGAAAATCCCGACGAGTTATAGAAACTAAATTTGAAAATCCTGATCAGTTATAACACTGGATTTGAAAATCCCGACCAATTATAAAACTAGATTTGAAAATTCCGACCAGTTATAGCAAATGGATTTGAAAATCCCGACCAGTTATAAAACTGGATTTGAAAATCCTGACCAGTTATGACACTAGATTTGAAAATCCCGACTAGTTATAGAAACTGGATTTGAAAATCCCGACCAGTTATAAAAACTAGATTTGAAAATTCCGACCAGTTATAGAAACTGGATTTGAAAATCCTGACCAGTTATAGAAATTGGATTTTAAAATCTCGACCAGTTATAGAAACTGGATTTGAAAATCCTGACCAGTTATAGAAACTGGATTTGAAAATCCCGACCAGTTATAAAAACTAGATTTGAAAATCCCGACCAGTTATAGAAACTGGATTTGAAAATCCCAACCAGTTATAGAAACTGGATTTGAAAATATCGACCAGTTATAGAAACTAGATTTGAAAATCCCAACCAGTTATAAAACTCGATTTGAAAATCCCGACCAGTTATAGAAACTGGATTTGAAAATCTCGACCAGTTATAAAAACTGGATTTGAAAATCCCAACCAGTTATAGAAACTGGATTTCAAAATCCCGACCAGTTATAGAAACTGGAGTTGAAAATCCCGACCAGTTATAACACTGAATTTGAAAATCCCGACCAGTTATAAAAATTGGATTTGAAAATCTCGACTAGTTATAGAAACTGGATTTGAAAATCCAGACCAGTTATAGAAACTGAATTTGAAAATCCCGACCAGTTATGAAAACTGGATTTGAAAATCCCGACCAGGTTTAAAACTGGATTTGAAAATCCCGACCAGTTATAGAAACTGAATTTGAAAATCCTGATCAGTTATAACACTGGATTTGAAAATCCCGACCAATTATAAAACTAGATTTGAAAATCCCGACCAGTTATAGAAAATGAATTTGAAAATCCCGACCACTTATAAAAATGGATTTAAAAATCCCGACCAGTTATAGAAACTGGATTTGAAAATCCCGACCAGTTATAAAACTGGATTTAAAAATCCCGACCAGTTATAAAACTGGATTTAAAAATCCCGACCAGTTATAGAAACTGAATTTGAAAATCTTGACCAGTTATAAAACTAGATTTGAAAATCCCGACCAGTTATAGAAACTGGATTTAAAAATCCCGACCAGTTATGACACTAAATTTGAAAATCCCGACTTGTTATAGATACCTGATTTGAAAATCCCGACCCGTTATAAAAAATGGAGTTGAAAATCCCGACCAGTTATAGAAACTAGATTTGAAAATCCCAACTAGTTATAAAACTGGATTTGAAAATCCTGACCAGTTATAGAAACTGGATTTGAAAATCCCGACCAGTTATAAAAACTGGATTTGAAAATCTCAACCAGTTATAGAAACTGGATTTCAAAATCCAGACCAGTTATAGAAACTGGTGTTGAAAATCCCGACCAGTTATAACACTGAATTTGAAAATCCCGACCGGTTATAAAAACTGGATTTGAAAATCCCGACCAGTTATAGAATGTTGATTTGAAAATCCTGACCAGTTATAGAAACTGGATTTGAAAATCCCGACCAGTTATAAAAACTGGATTTGAAAATCTCGACCAGTTATAAAACTGGATTTGAAAATCCCGACCAGTTATAGAAATTAGATTTGAAAATCCTGATCAGTTATAACACTGGATTTGAAAATCCCGACCAATTATAAAACTAGATTTGAAAATCGGGACCTATTATAAAAACTGGATTTGAAAATCCCGACCAGTTATAAATCTGGATTTGAAAATCCCAACCAGTTATAAAACTAGATTTAAAAATCCCGACCAGTTATAGAAACAGCATTTGAAAATCCTGACCAGTTATAAAACTGGATTTGAAAATCCCGACCAGTTATAGAAATTGGATTTGAAAATCCCGACCAGTTATGACACTAGATTTTGAAATCACGACCAGTTATAGAAACTGGATTTGAAAATCCCAACCAGTTATAGAAACTGGTTTTGAAAATCCCGACCAATTATAGAAACTGGATTTGAAAATCCCAACCAGTTGTAAAAACTGAATTTTGAAAATCCCGACCAGTTACAAAAACTGGATTTGAAAATCCCGACCAGTTATAAAAACTAGATTTGAAAATCTCGACCAGTTATAGAAACTGGATTTGAAAATCCCGACCAGTTATAGAAACTGGATTTGAAAATCCCGACCAGTTATAGAAACTAGATTTGAAAATCCTGACCAGTTATAAAACTGGATTTGAAAATCCCGACCAGTTATAGAAACTGAATTTGAAAATCCCGACCAGTTATAAAAACTGGATTTGAAAATCCCGACCAGTTATAGAAACTGGATTTCAAAATACCGACCAGTTATAGAAACTGGATTTGAAAATCCCGACCAGTTATAGAAACTGGATTTGAAAATCCCGACCAGTTATAACACTGAATTTGAAAATCCCGACCAGTTATAAAAACTGGATTTAAAAATCCCGACCAGTTATAGAAACTGGATTTGAAAATCCTGACCTGTTATAGAAACTGAATTTGAAAATCCTGACCAGTTATGAAAACTGGATTTGAAAATCCCGACCAGTTATAAAACTGGATTTGAAAATCCCGACGAGTTATAGAAACCAAATTTGAAAATCCTGATCAGTTATAACACTGGATTTGAAAATCCCGACCAATTATAAAACTAGATTTGAAAATCCCGACCAGTTATAGCAAATGGATTTGAAAATCCCGACCAGTTATAAAATTGGATTTGAAAATCCCGACCAGTTATGACACTAGATTTGAAAATCCCGACCAGTTATAGAAACTGGATTTGAAAATCCCGACCAGTTATAAAAACTAGATTTGAAAATTCAGACCAGTTATTGAAACTGGATTTGAAAATCCTGACCAGTTATAGAAATTGGATTTTAAAATCCCGACCAATTATAGAAACTGGATTTGAAAATCCTGAACAGTTATAGAAACTGGATTTGAAAATCCCGACCAGTTATAAAAACTAGACTTGAAAATCCCGATCAGTTAAAGAAACTGGATTTGAAAATCCCGACCAGTTATAGAAACTGGATTTGAAAATATCGACGAGTTATAGAAACTAGATTTGAAAATCCCAACCAGTTATAAAACTGGATTTGAAAATCCCGATCAGTTATAGAAACTGGATTTGAAAATCCCGACCAGTTATAAAAACTGGATTTAAAAATGCCAACCAGTTATAGAAACTGGATTTCAAAATCCCTACCAGTTATAGAAACTGGAGTTGAAAATCCCGACCAGTTATAAAAACTGGATTTGAAAATCCCGACCAGTTATAAAACTGGATTTGAAAATCCTGACTAGTTATAGAAACTGAATTTGAAAATCCTGACCAGTTATAAAAACTGGATTTGAAAATCCTGACCAGTTATAGAAACTGAATTTGAAAATCCGGACCAGTTATAAAAACTGGATTTGAAAATCCCGACCAGTTATAGAAACTGGATTTGAAAATCCTGACCAGTTATAGAAATTGAATTTGAAAATCCTGACCAGTTATGAAAACTGGATTTGAAAATCCCGACCAGTTATAAAACTGGATTTGAAAATCCCGACGAGTTATAGAAACTAAATTTGAAAATCCTGATCAGTTGTAACACTGGGTTTGAAAATTCCGACCAATTATAAAACTAGATTTGAAAATCCCGACCAGTTATAGCAAATGGATTTGAAAATCCCGACCAGTTATAAAACTGGATTTGAAAATCCCGACCAGTTATAAAAACTAGATTTGAAAATTCAGACCAGTTATTGAAACTGGATTTGAAAATCCTGACCAGTTATAGAAATTGGATTTTAAAATCCCGACCAATTATAGAAACTGGATTTGAAAATCCTGAACAGTTATAGAAACTGGATTTGAAAATCCCGACCAGTTATAAAAACTAGACTTGAAAATCCCGATCAGTTAAAGAAACTGGATTTGAAAATCCCGACCAGTTATAGAAACTGGATTTGAAAATATCGACGAGTTATAGAAACTAGATTTGAAAATCCCAACCAGTTATAAAACTGGATTTGAAAATCCCGATCAGTTATAGAAACTGGATTTGAAAATCCCGACCAGTTATAAAAACTGGATTTGAAAATGCCAACCAGTTATAGAAACTGGATTTCAAAATCCCTACCAGTTATAGAAACTGGAGTTGAAAATCCCGACCAGTTATAAAAACTGGATTTGAAAATCCCGACCAGTTATAAAACTGGATTTGAAAATCCTGACTAGTTATAGAAACTGAATTTGAAAATCCTGACCAGTTATAAAAATTGAATTTGAAAATCCTGACCAGTTATGAAAACTGGATTTGAAAATCCCGACCAGTTATAAAACTGGATTTGAAAATCCCGACGAGTTATAGAAACTAAATTTGAAAATCCTGATCAGTTGTAACACTGGGTTTGAAAATTCCGACCAATTATAAAACTAGATTTGAAAATCCCGACCAGTTATAGCAAATGGATTTGAAAATCCCGACCAGTTATAAAACTGGATTTGAAAATCCCGACCAGTAATGACACTAGATTTGAAAATCCCGACCAGTTATAAAAACTGGATTTGAAAATCCCGACCAGTTATAGAAACTGGATTTTAAAATCCTGACCAATTATAGAAACTGGATTTGAAAATCCTGACCAGTTATAGAAACTGGATTTGAAAATCCCGACCAGTTATAAAAACTAGATTTGAAAATCCCGACCAGTTATAGAAACTGGATTTGAAAATCCCGACCAGTTATAGAAACTGGATTTGAAAATATCGACCAGTTATAGAAACTAGATTTAAAAATCCCGACCAGTTATAAAACTGGATTTGAAAATCTCGACCAGTTATAGAAACTGGATTTGAAAATCCCGACCAGTTATAAAAACTGGATTTGAAAATCCCAACCAGTTATAGAAACTGGATTTCAAAATCCCGACCAGTTATAGAAACTGGAGTTGAAAATCCCGACCAGTTATAACACTGAATTTGAAAATCTCGACCAGTTATAAAAACTGGATTTGAAATTCCCGATCAGTTATAGAAACTGGATTTGAAAATCCCGACCAGTTATAAAAACTAGATTTGAAAATCCTGACCAGTTATAAAACTGGAATTGAAAATCCCGACCAGTTATAAAAACTAGAGTTGAAAATCCCGACCAGTTATAGAAACTGGATTTGAAAAACCCGATCAGTTATAGAAACTGGATTTGAAAATCTCGACCAGTTATAGAAACAGGATTTGAAAATCCTGACCAGTTATAGAAACTGGATTTGAAAATCCCGACCAGTTATAAAATCTGGAATTGAAAATCCCGAACAGTTATATAAACTGGATTTTAAAATCCCGACCAGTTATAGAAACTGGATTTGAAAATCCCGACCAGTTATAGAAACTGGATTTAAAAATCCCGACCAGTTATAACACTGAATTTGAAAATCCCGACCGGTTATAAAAACTGGATTTGAAAATCCCGACCAGTTATAGAAACTTCATTTGAAAATCCTGATCAGTTATAGAAACTAGATTTGAAAATCCCGACCAGTTATAAAAACTGGATTTGAAAATCTCGACCAGTTATAAAACTGGATTTGAAAATCCCGACCAGTTATAGAAATTGGATTTGAAAATACTGATCAGTTATAACACTGGATTTGAAAATCCCGACCAATTATAAAACTAGATTTGAAAATCCCGACCAGTTATAAATCTGGATTTGAAAATCACAACCAGTTATAAAACTAGATTTAAAAATCCCGACCAGTTATAGAAACAACATTTGAAAATCCTGACCAGTTATAAAACTGGATTTGAAAATCCCGACCAGTTATAGAAATTGGATTTGAAAATCCCGACCAGTTATGACACTAGATTTTGAAATCACGACCAGTTATAGAAACTGGATTTGAAAATCCCAACCAGTTATAGAAATTGGATTTGAAAATCCCGACCAGTTATGACACTAGATTTTGAAATCACGACCAGTTATAGAAACTGGATTTGAAAATCCCAACCAGTTATAGAAACTGGTTTTGAAAATCCCGACCAATTATAGAAACTGGATTTGAAAATCCCAACCAGTTGTAAAAACTGAATTTTGAAAATCCCGACCAGTTACAAAAACTGGATTTGAAAATCCCGACCAGTTATAAAAACTAGATTTGAAAATCTCGACCAGTTATAGAAACTGGATTTGAAAATCCCGACCAGTTATAGAAACTGGATTTGAAAATCCCGACCAGTTATAGAAACTAGATTTGAAAATCCTGACCAGTTATAAAACTGGATTTGAAAATCCCGACCAGTTATAGAAACTGAATTTGAAAATCCCGACCAGTTATAAAAACTGGATTTGAAAATCCCGACCAGTTATAGAAACTGGATTTCAAAATACCGACCAGTTATAGAAACTGGATTTGAAAATCCCGACCAGTTATAGAAACTGGATTTGAAAATCCCGACCAGTTATAACACTGAATTTGAAAATCCCGACCAGTTATAAAAACTGGATTTAAAAATCCCGACCAGTTATAGAAACTGGATTTGAAAATCCTGACCTGTTATAGAAACTGAATTTGAAAATCCTGACCAGTTATGAAAACTGGATTTGAAAATCCCGACCAGTTATAAAACTGGATTTGAAAATCCCGACGAGTTATAGAAACCAAATTTGAAAATCCTGATCAGTTATAACACTGGATTTGAAAATCCCGACCAATTATAAAACTAGATTTGAAAATCCCGACCAGTTATAGCAAATGGATTTGAAAATCCCGACCAGTTATAAAATTGGATTTGAAAATCCCGACCAGTTATGACACTAGATTTGAAAATCCCGACCAGTTATAGAAACTGGATTTGAAAATCCCGACCAGTTATAAAAACTAGATTTGAAAATTCAGACCAGTTATTGAAACTGGATTTGAAAATCCTGACCAGTTATAGAAATTGGATTTTAAAATCCCGACCAATTATAGAAACTGGATTTGAAAATCCTGAACAGTTATAGAAACTGGATTTGAAAATCCCGACCGGTTATAAAAACTAGACTTGAAAATCCCGATCAGTTAAAGAAACTGGATTTGAAAATCCCGACCAGTTATAGAAACAGGATTTGAAAATATCGACGAGTTATAGAAACTAGATTTGAAAATCCCAACCAGTTATAAAACTGGATTTGAAAATCCCGATCAGTTATAGAAACTGGATTTGAAAATCCCGACCAGTTATAAAAACTGGATTTAAAAATGCCAACCAGTTATAGAAACTGGATTTCAAAATCCCTACCAGTTATAGAAACTGGAGTTGAAAATCCCGACCAGTTATAAAAACTGGATTTGAAAATCCCGACCAGTTATAAAACTGGATTTGAAAATCCTGACTAGTTATAGAAACTGAATTTGAAAATCCTGACCAGTTATAAAAACTGGATTTGAAAATCCTCACCAGTTATAGAAACTGAATTTGAAAATCCGGACCAGTTATAAAAACTGGATTTGAAAATCCCGACCAGTTATAGAAACTGGATTTGAAAATCCTGACCAGTTATAGAAATTGAATTTGAAAATCCTGACCAGTTATGAAAACTGGATTTGAAAATCCCGACCAGTTATAAAACTGGATTTGAAAATCCCGACGAGTTATAGAAACTAAATTTGAAAATCCTGATCAGTTGTAACACTGGGTTTGAAAATTCCGACCAATTATAAAACTAGATTTGAAAATCCCGACCAGTTATAGCAAATGGATTTGAAAATCCCGACCAGTTATAAAACTGGATTTGAAAATCCCGACCAGTTATAAAAACTAGATTTGAAAATTCAGACCAGTTATTGAAACTGGATTTGAAAATCCTGACCAGTTATAGAAATTGGATTTTAAAATCCCGACCAATTATAGAAACTGGATTTGAAAATCCTGAACAGTTATAGAAACTGGATTTGAAAATCCCGACCAGTTATAAAAACTAGACTTGAAAATCCCGATCAGTTAAAGAAACTGGATTTGAAAATCCCGACCAGTTATAGAAACTGGATTTGAAAATATCGACGAGTTATAGAAACTAGATTTGAAAATCCCAACCAGTTATAAAACTGGATTTGAAAATCCCGATCAGTTATAGAAACTGGATTTGAAAATCCCGACCAGTTATAAAAACTGGATTTGAAAATGCCAACCAGTTATAGAAACTGGATTTCAAAATCCCTACCAGTTATAGAAACTGGAGTTGAAAATCCCGACCAGTTATAAAAACTGGATTTGAAAATCCCGACCAGTTATAAAACTGGATTTGAAAATCCTGACTAGTTATAGAAACTGAATTTGAAAATCCTGACCAGTTATAAAAATTGAATTTGAAAATCCTGACCAGTTATGAAAACTGGATTTGAAAATCCCGACCAGTTATAAAACTGGATTTGAAAATCCCGACGAGTTATAGAAACTAAATTTGAAAATCCTGATCAGTTGTAACACTGGGTTTGAAAATTCCGACCAATTATAAAACTAAATTTGAAAATCCCGACCAGTTATAGCAAATGGATTTGAAAATCCCGACCAGTTATAAAACTGGATTTGAAAATCCCGACCAGTAATGACACTAGATTTGAAAATCCCGACCAGTTATAAAAACTGGATTTGAAAATCCCGACCAGTTATAGAAACTGGATTTTAAAATCCTAACCAATTATAGAAACTGGATTTGAAAATCCTGACCAGTTATAGAAACTGGATTTGAAAATCCCGACCAGTTATAAAAACTAGATTTGAAAATCCCGACCAGTTATAGAAACTGGATTTGAAAATCCCGACCAGTTATAGAAACTGGATTTGAAAATATCGACCAGTTATAGAAACTAGATTTAAAAATCCCGACCAGTTATAAAACTGGATTTGAAAATCTCGACCAGTTATAGAAACTGGATTTGAAAATCCCGACCAGTTATAAAAACTGGATTTGAAAATCCCAACCAGTTATAGAAACTGGATTTCAAAATCCCGACCAGTTATAGAAACTGGAGTTGAAAATCCCGACCAGTTATAACACTGAATTTGAAAATCTCGACCAGTTATAAAAACTGGATTTGAAATTCCCGACCAGTTATAGAAACTGGATTTGAAAATCCCGACCAGTTATAAAAACTAGATTTGAAAATCCTGACCAGTTATAAAACTGGAATTGAAAATCCCGACCAGTTATAAAAACTAGAGTTGAAAATCCCGACCAGTTATAGAAACTGGATTTGAAAAACCCGATCAGTTATAGAAACTGGATTTGAAAATCTCGACCAGTTATAGAAACAGGATTTGAAAATCCTGACCAGTTATAGAAACTGGATTTGAAAATCCCGACCAGTTATAAAATCTGGAATTGAAAATCCCGAACAGTTATATAAACTGGATTTTAAAATCCCGACCAGTTATAGAAACTGGATTTGAAAATCCCGACCAGTTATAGAAACTGGATTTAAAAATCCCGACCAGTTATAACACTGAATTTGAAAATCCCGACCGGTTATAAAAACTGGATTTGAAAATCCCGACCAGTTATAGAAACTTCATTTGAAAATCCTGATCAGTTATAGAAACTAGATTTGAAAATCCCGACCAGTTATAAAAACTGGATTTGAAAATCTCGACCAGTTATAAAACTGGATTTGAAAATCCCGACCAGTTATAGAAATTGGATTTGAAAATACTGATCAGTTATAACACTGGATTTGAAAATCCCGACCAATTATAAAACTAGATTTGAAAATCCCGACCAGTTATAAATCTGGATTTGAAAATCACAACCAGTTATAAAACTAGATTTAAAAATCCCGACCAGTTATAGAAACAACATTTGAAAATCCTGACCAGTTATAAAACTGGATTTGAAAATCCCGACCAGTTATAGAAATTGGATTTGAAAATCCCGACCAGTTATGACACTAGATTTTGAAATCACGACCAGTTATAGAAACTGGATTTGAAAATCCCAACCAGTTATAGAAACTGGATTTGAAAATCCCGACCAGTTATAGAAACTGGATTTGAAAATCCCGACCAGTTACAAAAACTGGATTTGAAAATCCCGACCAGTTATAAAAACTAGATTTGAAAATCTTGATCTGTTATAGAAACTGGATTTGAAAATCCCGACCAGTTACAGAAACTGGATTTGAAAATCCCGAGCAGTTATAGAAACTAGATTTGAAAATCCCGACAAGTTATAAAACTGGATTTGAAAATCCCGACCAGTTATAGAAACTGGATTTGAAAATCCCGACCAGTTATAAAAACTGGATTTGAAAATCCCGACCAGTTATAGAAACTGGATTTCAAAATACCGACCAGTTATAGAAACTGGATTTGAAAATCCCGACCAGTTATAGAAACTGGATTTGAAATTCCCGACCAGTTATAACACTGAATTTGAAAATCCCGACCAGTTATAAAAACTGGATTTGAAAATCCCGACCAGTTATAGAAAATGGATTTGAAAATCCTGACCTGTGATAGAAACTGAATTTGAAAATCCTGACCAGTTATGAAAACTGGATTTGAAAATCCCGACCAGTTATAAAACTGGATTTGAAAATCTCGACGAGTTATAGAAACTAAATTTGAAAATCCTGATCAGTTATAACACTGGATTTGAAAATCCCGACCAATTATAAAACTAGATTTGAAAATCCCGACCAGTTATAGCAAATGGATTTGAAAATCTTGACCAGTTATAAAACTGGATTTGAAAATCCCGACCATTTATGACACTAGATTTGAAAATCCCGACCAGTTTTAGAAACTGGATTTGAAAATCCCGACCAGTTATAAAAACTAGATTTGAAAATCCCGACCAGTTATAAAAACTAGATTTGAAAATCCCAACCAGTTATAGAAACTGAATTTGAAAATCCTGACCAGTTATAGAAACTGGATTTGAAAATCCCGACCAGTTATAGAAACTGGATTTGAAAATCCCGACTAGTTATAAAAACTGGATTTGAAAATCCCGACCAGTTATAGAAACTGGATTTGAAAATCCTGACCAGTTATAGAAACTGAATTTGAAAATCCTGACCAGTTATGAAAACTGGATTTGAAAATGCCGACCAGTTATAAAACTGGATTTGAAAATCCCGACGAGTTATAGAAACTAAATTTGAAAATCCTGATCAGTTATAACACTGGATTTGAAAATCCTGACCAATTATAAAACTAGATTTGAAAATTCCGACCAGTTATAGCAAATGGATTTGAAAATCCCGACCAGTTATAAAACTGGATTTGAAAATCCTGACCAGTTATGACACTAGATTTGAAAATCCCGACCAGTTATAGAAACTGGACTTGAAAATCCCGACCAGTTATAAAAACTAGATTTGAAAATTCCGACCAGTTATAGAAACTGGATTTGAAAATCCTGACCAGTTATAGAAATTGGATTTTAAAATCCCGACCAATTATAGAAACTGGACTTGAAAATCCTGACCAGTTATAGAAACTGGATTTGAAAATCCCGACCAGTTATAAAAACTAGATTTGAAAATCCCGACCAGTTATAGAAACTGGATTTGAAAATCCCAACCAGTTATAGAAACTGGATTTGAAAATATCGACCAGTTATAGAAACTAGATTTGAAAATCCCAACCAGTTATAAAACTGGATTTGAAAATCCCGACCAGTTATAGAAACTGGATTTGAAAATCTCGACCAGTTATAAAAACTGCATTTGAAAATCCCAACCAGTTATAGAAACTGGATTTCAAAATCCCGACCAGTTATAGAAACTGGAGTTGAAAATCCCGACCAGTTATAACACTGAATTTGAAAATCCCGACCAGTTATAAAAATTGGATTTGAAAATCCCGACCAGTTATAGAAACTGGATTTGAAAATCCTGACCAGTTATAGAAACTGAATTTGAAAATCCCGACCAGTTATGAAAACTGGATTTGAAAATCCCGACCAGTTATAAAACTGGATTTGAAAATCCCGACGAGTTATAGAAACTGAATTTGAAAATCCTGATCAGTTATAACACTGGATTTGAAAATCCCGACCAATTATAAAACTAGATTTGAAAATCCCGACCAGTTATAGAAAATGGATTTGAAAATCCCGACCAGTTATAAAAATGGATTTAAAAATCCCGACAAGTTATAGAAACTGGATTTGAAAATCCCGACCAGTTATAAAACTGGATTTAAAAATCCCGACCAGTTATAGAAACTGGATTTAAAAATCCTGACCAGTTATAAAACTAGATTTGAAAATCCCGACCAGTTATAGAAACTGGATTTAAAAATCCCGACCAGTTATGACACTAGATTTGAAAATCCCGACTTGTTATAGATAACTGATTTGAAAATCCCGACCCGTTATAAAAACTGGAGTTGAAAATCCCGACCAGTTATAGAAACTAGATTTGAAAATCCCAACTAGTTATAAAACTGGATTTGAAAATCCCGACCAGTTATAGAAACTGGATTTGAAAATCCCGACCCGTTATAAAAACTAGATTTGAAAATCTCAACCAGTTATAGAAACTGGATTTCAAAATCCAGACCAGTTATAGAAACTGGTGTTGAAAATCCCGACAAGTTATAACATTGAATTTGAAAATCCCGACCAGTTATAAAAACTGGATTTGAAAATCCCTACCAGTTATAGAAACTGGATTTGAAAATCCTGACCAGTTATAGAAACTGAATTTGAAAATCCCGACCAGTTATTAAAACTGGATTTGAAAATCCCGACCAGTTATAAAACTGGATTTGAAAATCCCGACGAGTTATAGAAACTGAATTTGAAAATCCTGATCAGTTATAACACTGGATTTGAAAATCCCGACCAATTATAAAACTAGATTTGAAAATCCCGACCAGTTATAGAAAATGGATTTGAAAATCCCGACAAGTTCTAAAACTGGATTTGAAAATCCCGACCAGTTATAAAAATGGATTTAAAAATCCCGACCAGTTATAGAAACTGGATTTGAAAATCCCGACCAGTTATAGAAAACTGGATTTCAAAATCCAGACCAGTTATAGAAACTGGTGTTGAAAATCCCGACCAGTTATAACATTGAATTTGAAAATCCCGACCAGTTATAAAAACTGGATTTGAAAATCCCTACCAGTTATAGAAACTGGATTTGAAAATCCTGACCAGTTATAGAAACTGAATTTGAAAATCCCGACCAGTTATTAAAACTGGATTTGAAAATCCCGACCAGTTATAAAACTGGATTTGAAAATCCCGACGAGTTATAGAAACTGAATTTGAAAATCCTGATCAGTTATAACACTGGATTTGAAAATCCCGACCAATTATAAAACTAGATTTGAAAATCCCGACCAGTTATAGAAAATGGATTTGAAAATCCCGACAAGTTATAAAACTGGATTTGAAAATCCCGACCAGTTATAAAAATGGATTTAAAAATCCCGACCAGTTATAGAAACTGGATTTGAAAATCCCGACCAGTTATAAAACTGGATTTAAAAATCCCGACCAGTTATAAAAACTGGATTTGAAAATCCTGAACAGTTATAAAACTAGATTTGAAAATCCCGATGAGTTATAGAAACTGGATTTAAAAATCCCGACCAGTTATGACACTGGATTTGAAAATCTCGACTTGTTATAGATACCTGATTTGAAAATCCCGACCAGTTATAAAAACTGGAGATGAAAATCCCGACCAGTTATAGAAACTAGATTTGAAAATCCCGACCTGTTATATAAACTGGATTTGAAAATCTCGACCAGTTATAGAAACTGGATTTGAAAATCCCCACCAGTTATAGAAACTGGATTTGAAAATCCCGACCAGTTATAAAATCTGGAATTCAAAATCCCGACCAGTTAAAGAAACTGGATTTCAAAATCCCGACCAGTTATTGAAACTGGATTTGAAAATCCCGACCAGTTATAACACTGAATTTGAAAATCCCGACCGGTTATAAAAACTGGATTTGAAAATCCCGACCAGTTTTAGAAACTTGATTTGAAAATCCTGATCAGTTATAGAAACTGGATTTGAAAATCCCGACCAGTTATAAAAACTGGATTTGAAAATGCCAACCAGTTATAGAAACTGGATTTCAAAATCCCTACCATTTATAGAAACTGGAGTTGAAAATCCCGACCAGTTATAAAAACTGGATTTGAAAATCCCGACCACTTATAAAACTGGATTTGAAAATCCTGACTAGTTATAGAAACTGGATTTGAAAATCCCAACCAGTTATAGAAACTGGATTTGAAAATCCCGACCAGTTATAGAAACTGGATTTGAAAATCCCGACCAGTTACAAAAACTGGATTTGAAAATCCCGACCAGTTATAAAAACTAGATTTGAAAATCTTGATCAGTTATAGAAACTGGATTTGAAAATCCCGACCAGTTACAGAAACTGGATTTGAAAATCCCGAGCAGTTATAGAAACTAGATTTGAAAATCCCGACAAGTTATAAAACTGGATTTGAAAATCCTGACCAGTTATAGAAACTGGATTTGAAAATCCCGACCAGTTATAAAAACTGGATTTGAAAATCCCGACCAGTTATAGAAACTGGATTTCAAAATACCGACCAGTTATAGAAACTGGATTTGAAAATCCCGACAAGTTATAGAAACTGGATTTGAAAATCCCGACCAGTTATAACACTGAATTTGAAAATCCCGACCAGTTATAAAAACTGGATTTGAAAATCCCGACCAGTTATAGAAAATGGATTTGAAAATCCTGACCTGTTATAGAAACTGAATTTGAAAATCCTGACCAGTTATGAAAACTGGATTTGAAAATCCCGACCAGTTATAAAACTGGATTTGAAAATCCCGACGAGTTATAGAAACTAAATTTGAAATTCCTGATCAGTTATAACACTGGATTTGAAAATCCCGACCAATTATAAAACTAGATTTGAAAATCCCGACCAGTTATAGCAAATGGATTTGAAAATCCCGACCAGTTATAAAACTGGATTTGAAAATCCCGACCAGTTATGACACTAGATTTGAAAATCCCGACCAGTTATAGAAACTGGATTTGAAAATCCCGACCAGTTATAAAAACTAGATTTGAAAATCCCGACCAGTTATAAAAACTAGATTTGAAAATCCCAACCAGTTATAGAAACTAGATTTGAAAATCCTGACCAGTTATAGAAACTGAATTTGAAAATCCCGACCAGTTATAGAAACTGGATTTGAAAATCCCGACTAGTTATAAAAACTGGATTTGAAAATCCTGACCAGTTATGACACTAGATTTGAAAATCCCGACCAGTTATAGAAACTGGACTTGAAAATCCCGACCAGTTATAAAAACTAGATTTGAAAATTCCGACCAGTTATAGAAACTGGATTTGAAAATCCTGACCAGTTATAGAAATTGGATTTTAAAATCCCGACCAATTATAGAAACTGGACTTGAAAATCCTGACCAGTTATAGAAACTGGATTTGAAAATCCCGACCAGTTATAAAAACTAGATTTGAAAATCCCGACCAGTTATAGAAACTGGATTTGAAAATCCCAACCAGTTATAGAAACTGGATTTGAAAATATCGACCAGTTATAGAAACTAGATTTGAAAATCCCAACCAGTTATAAAACTGGATTTGAAAATCCCGACCAGTTATAGAAACTGGATTTGAAAATCTCGACCAGTTATAAAAACTGCATTTGAAAATCCCAACCAGTTATAGAAACTGGATTTCAAAATCCCGACCAGTTATAGAAACTGGAGTTGAAAATCCCGACCAGTTATAACACTGAATTTGAAAATCCCGACCAGTTATAAAAATTGGATTTGAAAATCCCGACCAGTTATAGAAACTGGATTTGAAAATCCTGACCAGTTATAGAAACTGAATTTGAAAATCCCGACCAGTTATGAAAACTGGATTTGAAAATCCCGACCAGTTATAAAACTGGATTTGAAAATCCCGACGAGTTATAGAAACTGAATTTGAAAATCCTGATCAGTTATAACACTGGATTTGAAAATCCCGACCAATTATAAAACTAGATTTGAAAATCCCGACCAGTTATAGAAAATGGATTTGAAAATCCCGACCAGTTATAAAAATGGATTTAAAAATCCCGACAAGTTATAGAAACTGGATTTGAAAATCCCGACCAGTTATAAAACTGGATTTAAAAATCCCGACCAGTTATAGAAACTGGATTTAAAAATCCTGACCAGTTATAAAACTAGATTTGAAAATCCCGACCAGTTATAGAAACTGGATTTAAAAATCCCGACCAGTTATGACACTAGATTTGAAAATCCCGACTTGTTATAGATAACTGATTTGAAAATCCCGACCCGTTATAAAAACTGGAGTTGAAAATCCCGACCAGTTATAGAAACTAGATTTGAAAATCCCAACTAGTTATAAAACTGGATTTGAAAATCCCGACCAGTTATAGAAACTGGATTTGAAAATCCCGACCCGTTATAAAAACTAGATTTGAAAATCTCAACCAGTTATAGAAACTGGATTTCAAAATCCAGACCAGTTATAGAAACTGGTGTTGAAAATCCCGACAAGTTATAACATTGAATTTGAAAATCCCGACCAGTTATAAAAACTGGATTTGAAAATCCCTACCAGTTATAGAAACTGGATTTGAAAATCCTGACCAGTTATAGAAACTGAATTTGAAAATCCCGACCAGTTATTAAAACTGGATTTGAAAATCCCGACCAGTTATAAAACTGGATTTGAAAATCCCGACGAGTTATAGAAACTGAATTTGAAAATCCTGATCAGTTATAACACTGGATTTGAAAATCCCGACCAATTATAAAACTAGATTTGAAAATCCCGACCAGTTATAGAAAATGGATTTGAAAATCCCGACAAGTTCTAAAACTGGATTTGAAAATCCCGACCAGTTATAAAAATGGATTTAAAAATCCCGACCAGTTATAGAAACTGGATTTGAAAATCCCGACCAGTTATAGAAAACTGGATTTCAAAATCCAGACCAGTTATAGAAACTGGTGTTGAAAATCCCGACCAGTTATAACATTGAATTTGAAAATCCCGACCAGTTATAAAAACTGGATTTGAAAATCCCTACCAGTTATAGAAACTGGATTTGAAAATCCTGACCAGTTATAGAAACTGAATTTGAAAATCCCGACCAGTTATTAAAACTGGATTTGAAAATCCCGACCAGTTATAAAACTGGATTTGAAAATCCCGACGAGTTATAGAAACTGAATTTGAAAATCCTGATCAGTTATAACACTGGATTTGAAAATCCCGACCAATTATAAAACTAGATTTGAAAATCCCGACCAGTTATAGAAAATGGATTTGAAAATCCCGACAAGTTATAAAACTGGATTTGAAAATCCCGACCAGTTATAAAAATGGATTTAAAAATCCCGACCAGTTATAGAAACTGGATTTGAAAATCCCGACCAGTTATAAAACTGGATTTAAAAATCCCGACCAGTTATAAAAACTGGATTTGAAAATCCTGAACAGTTATAAAACTAGATTTGAAAATCCCGATGAGTTATAGAAACTGGATTTAAAAATCCCGACCAGTTATGACACTGGATTTGAAAATCTCGACTTGTTATAGATACCTGATTTGAAAATCCCGACCAGTTATAAAAACTGGAGATGAAAATCCCGACCAGTTATAGAAACTAGATTTGAAAATCCCGACCTGTTATATAAACTGGATTTGAAAATCTCGACCAGTTATAGAAACTGGATTTGAAAATCCCCACCAGTTATAGAAACTGGATTTGAAAATCCCGACCAGTTATAAAATCTGGAATTCAAAATCCCGACCAGTTAAAGAAACTGGATTTCAAAATCCCGACCAGTTATTGAAACTGGATTTGAAAATCCCGACCAGTTATAACACTGAATTTGAAAATCCCGACCGGTTATAAAAACTGGATTTGAAAATCCCGACCAGTTTTAGAAACTTGATTTGAAAATCCTGATCAGTTATAGAAACTGGATTTGAAAATCCCGACCAGTTATAAAAACTGGATTTGAAAATGCCAACCAGTTATAGAAACTGGATTTCAAAATCCCTACCATTTATAGAAACTGGAGTTGAAAATCCCGACCAGTTATAAAAACTGGATTTGAAAATCCCGACCACTTATAAAACTGGATTTGAAAATCCTGACTAGTTATAGAAACTGGATTTGAAAATCCCAACCAGTTATAGAAACTGGATTTGAAAATCCCGACCAGTTATAGAAACTGGATTTGAAAATCCCGACCAGTTACAAAAACTGGATTTGAAAATCCCGACCAGTTATAAAAACTAGATTTGAAAATCTTGATCAGTTATAGAAACTGGATTTGAAAATCCCGACCAGTTACAGAAACTGGATTTGAAAATCCCGAGCAGTTATAGAAACTAGATTTGAAAATCCCGACAAGTTATAAAACTGGATTTGAAAATCCTGACCAGTTATAGAAACTGGATTTGAAAATCCCGACCAGTTATAAAAACTGGATTTGAAAATCCCGACCAGTTATAGAAACTGGATTTCAAAATACCGACCAGTTATAGAAACTGGATTTGAAAATCCCGACAAGTTATAGAAACTGGATTTGAAAATCCCGACCAGTTATAACACTGAATTTGAAAATCCCGACCAGTTATAAAAACTGGATTTGAAAATCCCGACCAGTTATAGAAAATGGATTTGAAAATCCTGACCTGTTATAGAAACTGAATTTGAAAATCCTGACCAGTTATGAAAACTGGATTTGAAAATCCCGACCAGTTATAAAACTGGATTTGAAAATCCCGACGAGTTATAGAAACTAAATTTGAAATTCCTGATCAGTTATAACACTGGATTTGAAAATCCCGACCAATTATAAAACTAGATTTGAAAATCCCGACCAGTTATAGCAAATGGATTTGAAAATCCCGACCAGTTATAAAACTGGATTTGAAAATCCCGACCAGTTATGACACTAGATTTGAAAATCCCGACCAGTTATAGAAACTGGATTTGAAAATCCCGACCAGTTATAAAAACTAGATTTGAAAATCCCGACCAGTTATAAAAACTAGATTTGAAAATCCCAACCAGTTATAGAAACTAGATTTGAAAATCCTGACCAGTTATAGAAACTGAATTTGAAAATCCCGACCAGTTATAGAAACTGGATTTGAAAATCCCGACTAGTTATAAAAACTGGATTTGAAAATCCCGACCAGTTATAGAAACTGGATTTGAAAATCCTGACCAGTTATAGAAACTGAATTTGAAAATCCAGACCAGTTATGAAAACTGGATTTGAAAATCCCGACCAGTTATAAAACTGGATTTGAAAATCCCGACGAGTTATAGAAACTAAATTTGAAAATCCTGATCAGTTATAACACTGGATTTGAAAATCCCGACCAATTATAAAACTAGATTTGAAAATTCCGACCAGTTATAGCAAATGGATTTGAAAATCCCGACCAGTTATAAAACTGGATTTGAAAATCCTGACCAGTTATGACACTAGATTTGAAAATCCCGACCAGCTATAGAAACTGGATTTGAAAATCCCGACCAGTTATAAAAACTAGATTTGAAAATTCCGACCAGTTATAGAAACTGGATTTGAAAATCCTGACCAGTTATAGAAATTGGATTTTAAAATCCCGACCAATTATAGAAACTGGATTTGAAAATCCTGACCAGTTATAGAAACTGGATTTGAAAATCCCGACCAGTTATAAAAACTAGATTTGAAAATCCCGACCAGTTATAGAAACTGGATTTGAAAATATCGACAGTTATAGAAACTGAATTTGAAAATCCTGACCAGTTATGACACTAGATTTGAAAATCCCAACCAGTTATAGAAACTGGATTTGAAAATATCGACAGTTATAGAAACTAGATTTGAAAATCCCAACCAGTTATAAAACTGGATTTGAAAATCCCGACCAGTTATAGAAACTGGATTTGAAAATCTCGACCAGTTATAAAAACTGGATTTGAAAATCCCAACCAGTTATAGAAACTGAATTTCAAAATCCCGACCAGTTATAGAAACTGGAGTTGAAAATCCCGACCAGTTATAACACTGAATTTGAAAATCCCGACCAGTTATAAAAATTGGATTTGACAATCCCGACCAGTTATAGAAACTGGATTTGAAAATCCTAACCAGTTATAGAAACTGAATTTGAAAATCCTGACCAGTTATGAAAACTGGATTTGAAAATCCCGACCAGTTATAAAACTGGATTTGAAAATCTCGACGAGTTATAGAAACTGAATTTGAAAATCCTGATCAGTTATAAGACTGGATTTGAAAATCCCGACCAATTATAAAACTAGATTTGAAAATCCCGATCAGTTATAGAAAATGGATTTGAAAATCCCGACCAGTTATAAAAATGAATTTAAAAATCCCGACCAGTTATAGAAACTGGATTTGAAAATCCCGACCAGTTATAAAACTGGATTTAAAAATCCCGACCAGTTATAGAAACTGGATTTGAAAATTCTGACCAGTTATAAAACTAGATTTGAAAATCCCGACCAGTTATAGAAACTGGATTTAAAAATCCCGACCAGTTATGACACTAGATTTGAAAATCCCGACTTGTTATAGATACCTGATTTGAAAATCCCGACCCGTTATAAAAACTGGAGTTGAAAATCCCGACCAGTTATAGAAACTAGATTTGAAAATCCCAACTAGTTATAAAACTGGATTTGAAAATCCCGACCAGTTATAGAAACTGGATTTGAAAATCCCGACCAGTTATAAAAACTGGATTTGAAAATCTCAACCAGTTATAGAAACTGGATTTCAAAATCCAGACCAGTTATAGAAACTGGTGTTGAAAATCCCGACCAGTTATAACACTGAATTTGAAAATCCCGACCAGTTATAAAAACTGGATTTGAAAATCCCGACCAGTTATAGAAACTGGATTTGAAAATCCTGACCAGTTATAGAAACGGAATTTGAAAAATCCCGACCGGTTATTAAAGCTGGATTTGAAAATCCCGACCAGTTATAAAACTGGATTTGAAAATCTCGACGAGTTATAGAAACTGAATTTGAAAATCCTGATCAGTTATAACACTGGATTTGAAAATCCCGACCAATTATAAAACTAGATTTGAAAATCCCGACCAGTTATAGAAAATGGATTTGAAAATCCCGACAAGTTATAAAACTGGATTTGAAAATCCCGACCAGTTATAAAAATGGATTTAAAAATCCCGACCAGTTATAGAAACTGGATTTGAAAATCCCGACCAGTTATAAAACTGGATTTAAAAATCCCGACCAGTTATAGAAACTGGATTTGAAAATCCTGACCAGTTATAAAACTAGATTTGAAAATCCCGACCAGTTATAGAAACTGGATTTAAAAATCCCGACCAGTTATGACACTGGATTTGAAAATCCCGACTTGTTATAGATACCTGATTTGAAAATCCCGACCAGTTATAAAAACTGGAGTTGAAAATCCCGACCAGTTATAGAAACTAGATTTGAAAATCCCGACCTGTTATATAAACTGAATTTGAAAATCTCGACCAGTTATAGAAACTGGATTTGAAAATCCCCACCAGTTATAGAAACTGGATTTGAAAATCCCCACCAGTTATAGAAACTGGATTTGAAAATCCCGACCAGTTATAAAATCTGGAATTCAAAATCCTGACCAGTTATGACACTAGATTTGAAAATCCCAACCAGTTATAGAAACTGGATTTGAAAATATCGACAGTTATAGAAACTAGATTTGAAAATCCCAACCAGTTATAAAACTGGATTTGAAAATCCCGACCAGTTATAGAAACTGGATTTGAAAATCTCGACCAGTTATAAAAACTGGATTTGAAAATCCCAACCAGTTATAGAAACTGAATTTCAAAATCCCGACCAGTTATAGAAACTGGAGTTGAAAATCCCGACCAGTTATAACACTGAATTTGAAAATCCCGACCAGTTATAAAAATTGGATTTGACAATCCCGACCAGTTATAGAAACTGGATTTGAAAATCCTAACCAGTTATAGAAACTGAATTTGAAAATCCTGACCAGTTATGAAAACTGGATTTGAAAATCCCGACCAGTTATAAAACTGGATTTGAAAATCTCGACGAGTTATAGAAACTGAATTTGAAAATCCTGATCAGTTATAAGACTGGATTTGAAAATCCCGACCAATTATAAAACTAGATTTGAAAATCCCGACCAGTTATAGAAAATGGATTTGAAAATCCCGACCAGTTATAAAAATGGATTTAAAAATCCCGACCAGTTATAGAAACTGGATTTGAAAATTCTGACCAGTTATAAAACTAGATTTGAAAATCCCGACCAGTTATAGAAACTGGATTTAAAAATCCCGACCAGTTATGACACTAGATTTGAAAATCCCGACTTGTTATAGATACCTGATTTGAAAATCCCGACCCGTTATAAAAACTGGAGTTGAAAATCCCGACCAGTTATAGAAACTAGATTTGAAAATCCCAACTAGTTATAAAACTGGATTTGAAAATCCCGACCAGTTATAGAAACTGGATTTGAAAATCCCGACCAGTTATAAAATCTGGAATTGAAAATCCCGACCAGTTATAGAAACTGGATTTCAAAATCCTGACCAGTTATAACACTGAATTTGAAAATCCCGACCAGTTATAAAAACTGGATTTGAAAATCCCGACCAGTTATAAAAACTTGATTTAAAAATCCTGACCAGTTATAGAAACTGGATTTGAAAATCCCGACCAGTTATAAAAACTGGATTTGAAAATCCCGACTAGTTATAAAACTGGATTTGAAAATCCCGACCAGTCATAGAAACTGGATTTGAAAATCCCGACCAGTTATAAAAACTGGATTTGAAAATCTCAACCAGTTATAGAAACTGGATTTCAAAATCCAGACCAGTTATAGAAACTGGTGTTGAAAATCCCGACCAGTTATAACACTGAATTTGAAAATCCCGACCAGTTATAAAAACTGGATTTGAAAATCCCGACCAGTTATAGAAACTGGATTTGAAAATCCTGACCAGTTATAGAAACGGAATTTGAAAAATCCCGACCGGTTATTAAAACTGGATTTGAAAATCCCGACCAGTTATAAAACTGGATTTGAAAATCTCGACGAGTTATAGAAACTGAATTTGAAAATCCTGATCAGTTATAACACTGGATTTGAAAATCCCGACCAATTATAAAACTAGATTTGAAAATCCCGACCAGTTATAGAAAATGGATTTGAAAATCCCGACAAGTTATAAAACTGGATTTGAAAATCCCGACCAGTTATAAAAATGGATTTAAAAATCCCGACCAGTTATAGAAACTGGATTTGAAAATCCCGACCAGTTATAAAACTGGATTTAAAAATCTCGACCAGTTATAGAAACTGGATTTGAAAATCCTGACCAGTTATAAAACTAGATTTGAAAATCCCGACCAGTTATAGAAACTGGATTTAAAAATCCCGACCAGTTATGACACTGGATTTGAAAATCCCGACTTGTTATAGATACCTGATTTGAAAATCCCGACCAGTTATAAAAACTGGAGTTGAAAATCCCGACCAGTTATAGAAACTAGATTTGAAAATCCCGACCTGTTATATAAACTGAATTTGAAAATCTCGACCAGTTATAGAAACTGGATTTGAAAATCCCCACCAGTTATAGAAACTGGATTTGAAAATCCCGACCAGTTATAAAATCTGGAATTCAAAATCCCGACCAGTTATTGAAACTGGATTTGAAAATCCCGACCAGTTATAACACTGAATTTGAAAATCCCGACCGGTTATAAAAACTGGATTTGAAAATCCCGACCAGTTTTAGAAACTTGATTTGAAAATCCTGATCAGTTATAGAAACTGGATTTGAAAATCCCGACCAGTTATAAAAACTGGATTTGAAAATCCCGACTAGTTATAAAACTGAATTTGAAAATCCCGACCAGTTATAGAAACTGGATTTGAAAATCCTGATCAGTTATAACACTGGATTTGAAAATCCCGACCAATTATAAAACTAGATTTGAAAATCCGGACCTGTTATAGAAACTGGATTTGAAAATCCCGACCAGTTATAAATCTGGATTTGAAAATCCCAACCAGTTATAAAACTAGATTTAAAAATCCCGACCAGTTACAAAAACTGGATTTGAAAATCCCGACCAGTTATAAAAACTAGATTTGAAAATCTTGATCAGTTATAGAAACTGGATTTGAAAATCCCGACCAGTTACAGAAACTGGATTTGAAAATCCCGAGCAGTTATAGAAACTAGATTTGAAAATCCCGACAAGTTATAAAACTGGATTTGAAAATCCCGACCAGTTATAGAAACTGGATTTGAAAATCCCGACCAGTTATAAAAACTGGATTTGAAAATCCCGACCAGTTATAGAAACTGGATTTCAAAATACCGACCAGTTATAGAAACTGGATTTGAAAATCCCGACCAGTTATAGAAACTCGATTTGAAAATCCCGACCAGTTATAACACTGAATTTGAAAATCCCGACCAGTTATAAAAACTGGATTTAAAAATCCCGACCAGTTATAGAAAATGGATTTGAAAATCCTGACCTGTTATATAAACTGAATTTGAAAATCCTGACCAGTTATGAAAACTGGATTTGAAAATCCCGACCAGTTATAAAGCTGGATTTGAAAATCCCGACGAGTTATAGAAACTAAATTTGAAAATCCTGATCAGTTATAACACTAGATTTGAAAATCCCGACCAATTATAAAACTAGATTTGAAAATCCCGACCAGTTATAGCAAATGGATTTGAAAATCCCGACTAGTTATAAAACTGGATTTGAAAATCCCGACCAGTTATGACACTAGATTTGAAAATCCCGACCAGTTATAAAAACTGGATTTGAAAATCCCGACCAGTTATAAAAACTAGATTTGAAAATCCCGACCAGTTATAAAAACTAGATTTGAAAATCCCAACCAGTTATAGAAACTGGATTTGAAAATCCCGACCAGTTATAGAAACTGGATTTGAAAATCCTGACCAGTTATAGAAACTGAATTTGAAAATCCTGACCAGTTATGAAAACTGGATTTGAAAATCCCGACCAGTTATAAAACTGGATTTGAAAATCCCGACGAGTTATAGAAACTAAATTTGAAAATCCTGATCAGTTATAACACTGGATTTGAAAATACCGACCAATTATAAAACTAGATTTGAAAATTCCGACCAGTTATAGCAAATGGATTTGAAAATCCCGACCAGTTATAAAACTGGATTTGAAAATCCTGACCAGTTATGACACTAGATTTGAAAATCCCGACCAGTTATAGAAACTGGATTTGAAAATCCCGACCAGTTATAAAAACTAGATTTGGAAAATTCCGACCAGTTATAGAAACTGGATTTGAAAATCCTGACCAGTTATAGAAATTGGATTTTAAAATCCCGACCAATTATAGAAACTGGATTTGAAAATCCTGACCAGTTATAGAAACTGGATTTGAAAATCCCGACCAGTTATAAAAACTAGATTTGAAAATCCCGACCAGTTATAGAAACTGGATTTGAAAATCCCGACCAGTTATAGAAACTGGATTTGAAAATATCGACCAGTTATAGAAACTAGATTTGAAAATCCCAACCAGTTATAAAACTGGATTTGAAAATCCCGACCAGTTATAGAAACTGGATTTGAAAATCTCGACCAGTTATAAAAACTGGATTTGAAAATCCCAACCAGTTATAGAAACTGGATTTCAAAATCCCGACCAGTTATAGAAACTGGAGTTGAAAATCCCGACCAGTTATAACACTGAATTTGAAAATCCCGACCAGTTATAAAAATTGGATTTGAAAATCCCGACCAGTTATAGAAACTGGATTTGAAAATCCTGACCAGTTATAGAAACTGAATTTGAAAATCCCGACCAGTTATGAAAACTGGATTTGAAAATCCCGACCAGTTATAAAACTGGATTTGAAAATCCCGACGAGTTATAGAAACTGAATTTGAAAATCCTGATCAGTTATAACACTGGATTTGAAAATCCCGATCAATTATAAAACTAGATTTGAAAATCCCGACCAGTTATAGAAAATGGATTTGAAAATCCCGACCTGTTATAAAAATGGATTTAAAAATCCCGACCAGTTATAGCAAATGGATTTGAAAATCCCGACCAGTTATAGAAACTGGATTTGAAAATCCCGACCAGTTATAAAAACTAGATTTGAAAATTCCGACCAGTTATAGAAACTGGATTTGAAAATCCTGACCAGTTATAGAAATTGGATTTTAAAATCCCGACCAATTATAGAAACTGGATTTGAAAATCCTGACCAGTTATAGAAACTGGATTTGAAAATCCCGACCAGTTATAAAAACTAGATTTGAAAATCCCGACCAGTTATAGAAACTGGATTTGAAAATCCCGACCATTTATAGAAAAAGGATTTGAAAATATCGACCAGTTATAGAAACTAGATTTGAAAATCCCAACTAGTTATAAAACTGGATTTGAAAAATCCCGACGAGTTATAGAAACTGGATTTGAAAATCTCGACTAGTTATAAAAACTGGATTTGAAAATCCCAACCAGTTATAGAAACTGGATTTCAAAATCCCGACCAGTTATAGAAACTGGAGTTGAAAATCCTGACCAGTTATAACACTGAATTTGTAAATCCCGACCAGTTATAAAAATTGGATTTGAAAATCCCGACCAGTTATAGAAACTGGATTTGAAAATCCTGACCAGTTATAGAAACTGAATTTGAAAATCCCGACCAGTTATGAAAACTGGATTTGAAAATCCCGACCAGTTATAAAACTGGATTTGAAAATCCCGACGAGTTATAGAAACTGAATTTGAAAATCCTGATCAGTTATAACACTGGATTTGAAAATCCCGACCAATTATAAAACTAGATTTGAAAATCCCGACCAGTTATAGAAAATGGATTTGAAAATCCCGACCAGTTATAAAAATGGATTTAAAAATCCCGACCAGTTATAGAAACTGGATTTGAAAATCCCGACCAGTTATAAAACTGGATTTAAAAATCCCGACCAGTTATAGAAACTGGATTTGAAAATCCTGACCAGTTATAAAACTAGATTTGAAAATCCCGACCAGTTATAGAAACTGGATTTAAAAATCCCGACCAGTTATGACACTAGATTTGAAAATCCCGACTTGTTATAGATACTTGATTTGAAAATCCCGACCCGTTATAAAAACTGGAGTTGAAAATCCGGACCAGTTATAGAAACTAGATTTGAAAATCCCAACTAGTTATAAAACTGGATTTGAAAATCCCGACCAGTTATAGAAACTGGATTTGAAAATCCCGACCAGTTATAAAAACTGGATTTAAAAATCTCAACCAGTTATAGAAACTGGATTTCAAAATCCAGACCAGTTATAGAAACTGGTGTTGAAAATCCCGACCAGTTATAACACTGAATTTGAAAATCCCGACCAGTTATAAAAACTGGATTTGAAAATCCCGACCAGTTATAGAAACTGGATTTGAAAATCCTGACCAGTTATAGAAACTGAATTTGAAAATCCCGACCAGTTATTAAAACTGGATTTGAAAATCCCGACCAGTTATAAAACTGGATTTGAAAATCCCGACGAGTTATAGAAACTGAATTTGAAAATCCTGATCAGTTATAACACTGGATTTGAAAATCCCGACCAATTATAAAACTAGATTTGAAAATCCCGACCAGTTATAGAAAATGGATTTGAAAATCCCGACAAGTTATAAAACTGGATTTGAAAATCCCGACCAGTTATAAAAATGGATTTAAAAATCCCGACCAGTTATAGAAACTGGATTTGAAAATCCCGACCAGTTATAAAACTGGATTTAAAAATCCCGACCAGTTATAGAAACTGGATTTGAAAATTCTGACCAGTTATAAAACTAGATTTGAAAATCCCGACCAGTTATAGAAACTGGATTTAAAAATCCCGACCAGTTATGACACTAGATTTGAAAATCCCGACTTGTTATAGATACCTGATTTGAAAATCCCGACCAGTTATAAAAACTGGAGTTGAAAATCCCGACCAGTTATAGAAACTAGATTTGAAAATCCCGACCTGTTATATAAACTGGATTTGAAAATCTCGACCAGTTATAGAAACTGGATTTGAAAATCCCGACTAGTTATAGAAACTGGATTTGAAAATCCTGACCAGTTATAAAATCTGGAATTCAAAATCCCGACCAGTTAAAGAAACTGGATTTCAAAATCCCGACCAGTTATTGAATCTGGATTTGAAAATCCCGACCAGTTATAACACTGAATTTGAAAATCCCGACCGGTTATAAAAACTGGATTTGAAAATCCCGACCAGTTTTAGAAACTTGATTTGAAAATCCTGATCAGTTATAGAAACTGGATTTGAAAATCCCGACCAGTTATAAAAACTGGATTTGAAAATCCCGACCAGTTATAAAACTGAATTTGAAAATCCCGACCAGTTATAGAAACTGGATTTGAAAATCCTGATCAGTTATAACACTGGATTTGAAAATCCCGACCAATTATAAAACTAGATTTGGAAATCCGGACCTGTTATAGAAACTGGATTTGAAAATCCCGACCAGTTATAAATCTGGATTTGAAAATCCCGACCAGTTATAGAAACTGGATTTGAAAATCCTGATTAGTTATAACACTGGATTTGAAAATCCCGACCAATTATAAAACTAGATTTGAAAATCCCGACCAATTATAAAACTAGATTTGAAAATCCGGACCTGTTATAAAAACTGGATATGAAAATCCCGACCAGTTATAAAACTGGATTTGAAAATCCCGACCAGTTATAGAAACTGGATTTGAAAATCCTGATTAGTTATAACACTGGATTTGAAAATCCCGACCAATTATAAAACTAGATTTGAAAATCCCGACCAGTTATAGAAAATGGATTTGAAAATCCCCACCAATTATAAAACTGGATTTGAAAATCCCGACCAGTTATAAAACTGGATTTAAAAATGCCGACCAGTTATAGAAACTGGATTTCAAAATCCCGACCAGTTATAGAAACTGGATTTGAAAATCCCGACCAGTTATAACACTGAATTTGAAAATCCCGACCGGTTATAAAAACTGGATTTGAAAATCCCGACCAGTTATAGAAACTTGATTTGAAAATCCTGACCAGTTATAGAAACTGGATTTGAAAATCCCGACCAGTTATAAAAACTGGATTTGAAAATCCCGACCAGTTATAAAAACTGGATTTGAAAATCCCGACCAGTTATAAAACTGGATTTGAAAATCCCGACCAGTTATAGAAACTGGATTTGAAAATCCTGATCAGTTATAACACTAGATTTGAAAATCCCGACCAATTATAAAACTAGCTTTGAAAATCCTGACCTGTTATAGAAACTGGATTTGAAAATTCCGACCAATTATAAATCTGGATTTGAAAATCCCAACCAGTTATAAAACTAGATTTAAAAATCCCGACCAGTTATAGAAACTGCATTTGAAAATCCTGACCAGTTATAAAACTGGATTGGAAAATCCCGACCAGTTATAGAAATTGGATTTGGAAATCCCGACCAGTTATGACACTAGATTTGGAAATCACGACCAGTTATAGAAATTGGATTTTAAAATCCCGACCAGTTATGACACTAGATTTGGAAATCTCGACCAGTTATAGAAACTAGATTTGAAAATCCCGACCAGTTATAGAAACTTGATTTGAAAATCCCGATCAGTTATAGAAATTAGATTTGAAAATCCTGACCAGTTGTAAATTCTGGATTTGAAAAATCCCGACCAGTTATAGAAATTGAATTTGAAAATCCTGACTAGTTATAAAAAATGATTTGAAAATCCCGACCAGTTATAGAAACTCCATTTGAAAATCCTGACCAGTTATAAAACTGGATTTGAAAATCCCGACCAGTTATAGAAATTGGATTTGAAAATCCCGACCAGTTATGACACTAGATTTAGAAATCCCGACCAGTTATAGAAACTGAATTTGAAAATCCCGACCACTTATAGAAACTGGATTTGAAAATCCTGACCAGTTATAGAAACTGGATTTGAAAATCCCGACCAGTTGTAAAAACTGAATTTTGAAAATCTCGACCAGTTACAAAAACTGGATTTGAAAATCCCGACCAATTATAAAAACTAGATTTGAAAATCCCGACCAGTTATAGAAACTGGATTTGAAAATCCCGACCAGTTATAGAAACTGGATTTGAAAATCCCGACCAATTATAGAAACAAGATTTGAAAATCCCGACCAGTTATAAAACTGGATTTGAAAATCCCGACTAGTTATAGAAACTGGATTTGAAAATCTCGACCAGTTACAAAAATTGGATTTGAAAATCCCGACCAGGTATAGAAATTGGATTTGAAAATCCCGACCAGTTATGACACTAGATTTGGAAATCCTGACCAATTATAGAAACTGGATTTGAAAATCCCGACCAGTTATAGAAACTCGATTTGAAAATCCCGACATGTTGTAAAAACTGAATTTTGAAAATCCCGACCAGTTACAAAAACTGGATTTGAAAATCCCGACCAGTTATAAAAACTGGATTTGAAAATCCTGATCAGTTATAACACTAGATTTGAAAATCCCGACCAATTATAAAACTGGATTTGAAAATCCCGACCAGTTATAGAAACTGCATTTGAAAATCCCGACCAGTTATAAAACAGGATTTGAAAATCCCGACCAGTTATAAAGCTGGATTTAAAAATCCCGACCAGTTATAGAAACTGAATTTGAAAATCCCGACCAGTTATAAAATTGGATTTGAAAATCCCGACCAGTTATAAAAACTAGATTTGAAAATCCCGACCAGTTATAGAAACTGGATTTGAAAATCCCGACCAGTTATAAAAACTGGATTTGAAAATCCCGACCAGTTATAGAAACAAGATTTGAAAATCCCGACCAGTTATAAAACTGGATTTGAAAATCCCGACTAGTTATAGAAACTGGATTTGAAAATCTCGACCAGTTATAAAAATTGGATTTGAAAATCCCGACCAGGTATAGAAATTGGATTTCAAAATCCCGACCAGTTATGACACTAGATTTGGAAATCCTGACCAATTATAGAAACTGGATTTGAAAATCCCGACCAGTTATAGAAACTCGATTTGAAAATCCCGACATGTTGTAAAAACTGAATTTTGAAATCCCGACCAGTTACAAAAACTGTATTTGAAAATCCCGACCAGTTATAGAAACTGGATTTGAAAATCCTGATCAGTTATAACACTAGATTTGAAAATCCCGACCAATTATAAAACTGGATTTGAAAATCCCGACCAGTTATAGAAACTGGATTTGAAAATCCCGACCAGTTATAAAACAGGATTTGAAAATCCCGACCAGTTATAAAACTGGATTTAAAAATCCCGACCAGTTATAGAAACTGAATTTGAAAATCCCGACCAGTTATAAAAATGGATTTAAAAATCCCGACCGGTTATAGAAACTGGATTTGAAAATCCCGACCAGTTATAAAACTGGATTTAAAAATCCGGACCAGTTATAGAAACTGGATTTGAAAATCCTGACCAGTTATAAAACTAGATTTGAAAATCTCGACCAGTTATAGAAACTGGATTTAAAAATCCCGACCAGTTATGACACTAGATTTGAAAATCCGGACTTGTTATAGATACCTGATTTGAAAATCCCGACCCGTTATAAAAACTGGAGTTGAAAATCCCGACCAGTTATAGAAACTAGATTTGAAAATCCCAACTAGTTATAAAACTGGATTTGAAAATCCCGACCAGTTATAGAAACTGGATTTGAAAATCCCGACCAGTTACAAAACTGGATTTGAAAATCTCAACCAGTTATAGAAACTGGATTTCAAAATCCAGACCAGTTATAGAAACTGGTGTTGAAAATCCCGACCAGTTATAACACTGAATTTGAAAATCCCGACCAGTTATAAAAACTGGATTTGAAAATCCCGACCAGTTATAGAAACTGGATTTGAAAATCCTGACCAGTTATAGAAACTGAATTTCAAAATCCCGACCAGTTATTAAAACTGGTGTTGAAAATCCCGACCAGTTATAACACTGAATTTGAAAATCCCGACCAGTTATAAAAACTGGATTTGAAAATCCCGACCAGTTATAGAAACTGGATTTGAAAATCCTCACCAGTTATAGAAACTGAATTTGAAAATTCCGACCAGTTATTAAAACTGGATTTGAAAATCCCGACCAGTTATAAAACTGGATTTGAAAATCCCGACGAGTTATAGAAACTGAATTTGAAAATCCTGATCAGTTATAACACTGGATTTGAAAATCCCGACCAATTATAAAACTAGATTTGAAAATCCCGACCAGTTATAGAAAATGGATTTGAAAATCCCGACAAGTTATAAAACTGGATTTGAAAATCCCGACCAGTTATAAAAATGGATTTAAAAATCCCGACCAGTTATAGAAACTGGATTTGAAAATCCCGACCAGTTATAAAACTGGATTTAAAAATCCCGACCAGTTATAGAAACTGAATTTGAAAATTCTGACCAGTTATAAAACTAGATTTGAAAATCCCGACCAGTTATAGAAACTGGATTAAAAAATCCCGACCAGTTATGACACTAGATTTGAAAATCCCGACTTGTTATAGATACCTGATTTGAAAATCCCGACCAGTTATAAAAACTGGAGTTGAAAATCCCGACCAGTTATAGAAACTAGATTTGAAAATCCCGACCTGTTATATAAACTGGATTTGAAAATCTCGACCAGTTATAGAAACTGGATTTGAAAATCCCGACCAGTTATAGAAACTGGATTTGAAAATCCCGACCAGTTATAAAATCTGGAATTCAAAATCCCGAACAGTTAAAGAAACTGGATTTCAAAATCCCGACCAGTTATTGAATCTGGATTTGAAAATCCCGACCAGTTATAACACTGAATTTGAAAATCCCGACCGGTTATAAAAACTGGATTTGAAAATCCCGACCAATTTTAGAAACTTGATTTGAAAATCCTGATCAGTTATAGAAACTCGATTTGAAAATCCCGACCAGTTATAAAAACTGGATTTGAAAATCCCGACCAGTTATAAAACTGAATTTGAAAATCCCGACTAGTTATAGAAACTGGATTTGAAAATCCTGATCAGTTATAACACTGGATTTGAAAATCCCGACCAATTATAAAACTAGATTTGAAAATCCGGACCTGTTATAGAAACTGCATTTGAAAATCCTGACCAGTTATAAAACTGGATTGGAAAATCCCGACCAGTTATAGAAATTGGATTTGAAAATCCCGACCAGTTATGACACTAGATTTGGAAATCACGACCAGTTATAGAAATTGGATTTTAAAATCCCGACGAGTTATGACACTAGATTTGGAAATCTCGACCAGTTATAGAAACTAGATTTGAAAATCCCGACCAGTTATAGAAACTTGATTTGAAAATCCCGATCAGTTATAGAAATTAGATTTGAAAATCCTGACCAGTTGTAAATTCTGGATTTGAAAAATCCCGACCAGTTATAGAAATTGAATTTGAAAATCCTGACCAGTTATAAAAAATGATTTGAAAATCCCGACCAGTTATAGAAACTCCATTTGAAAATCCTGACCAGTTATAAAACTGGATTTGAAAATCCCGACCAGTTATAGAAATTGGATTTGAAAATCCCGACCAGTTATGACACTAGATTTAGAAATCCCGACCAGTTATAGAAACTGAATTTGAAAATCCCGACCACTTATAGAAACTGGATTTGAAAATTCTGACCAGTTATAGAAACTGGATTTGAAAATCCCGACCAGTTGTAAAAACTGAATTTTGAAAATCTCGACCAGTTACAAAAACTGGATTTGAAAATCCCGACCAATTATAAAAACTAGATTTGAAAATCCCGACCAGTTATAGAAACTGGATTTGAAAATCCCGACCAGTTATAGAAACTGGATTTGAAAATCCCGACCAGTTATAGAAACAAGATTTGAAAATCCCGACCAGTTATAAAACTGGATTTGAAAATCCCGACTAGTTATAGAAACTGGATTTGAAAATCTCGACCAGTTATAAAAATTGGATTTGAAAATCCCGACCAGGTATAGAAATTGGATTTGAAAATCCCGAGCAGTTATGACACTAGATTTGGAAATCCTGACCAATTATAGAAACTGGATTTGAAAATCCCGACCAGTTATAGAAACTCGATTTGAAAATCCCGACCTGTTGTAAAAACTGAATTTTGAAAATCCCGAATAGTTACAAAAACTGGATTTGAAAATCCCGACCAGTTATAGAAACTGGATTTGAAAATCCTGATCAGTTATAACACTAGATTTGAAAATCCCGACCAATTATAAAACTGGATTTGAAAATCCCGACCAGTTATAGAAACTGGATTTGAAAATCCCGACCAGTTATAAAACAAGATTTGAAAATCCCGACCAGTTATAAAACTGGATTTAAAAATCCCGACCAGTTATAGAAACTGAATTTGAAAATCCCGACCAGTTATAAAATTGGATTTGAAAATCCCGGCCAGTTATAGAAACTGGATTTTAAAATTCTGACCAGTTATAAAACTGGATTTGAAAATCTCAACCAGTTATAGAAACTGGAATTCAAAATCCCGACCAGTTATAGAAACTGGATTTGAAAATCCCGACCAGTTAAAAAAACTGGATTTAAAAATCCCGACCAGTTATAGAAACTGGATTTGAAAATCCCGACCAGTTATAGAAAATGGATTTTAAAATCCCGACCAGTTATAGAAACTGCATTTGAAAATCCTGACCAGTTATAGAAACTGGATTTGAATATCCCGACCAGTTATAAAAACTATATTTGAAAATCCCGACCATTTATAGAAACTGGATTTGAAAATCCCGACCAGTTATAGAAACTGGATTTGAAAATCCCGACCAGTTATAGAAACTAGATTTGAAAATCCCGACCAATTATAAAACTGGATTTGAAAATCCCGACCAGTTTTAGAAACTGGATTTGAAAATCCCGACCAGTTATAAAAACTGGATTTGAAAATCCTGAACTGTTATAGAAACTGGATTTGAAAATCCCGACCAGTTATAGAAACTGGATTTGAAAATCCCGACCAGTTATAACTCTGAATTTGAAAATCCCGACCAGTTATAAAAACTGGATTTGAAAATACCGACCAATTATAGAAACTGGATTTGAAAATCCTGACCAGTTATAGAAACTGAATTTGAAAATCCCGACCAGTTATAAAAACTAGATTTGAAAATCCCGACTAGTTATAAAACTGGATTTGAAAATCCCGACGAGTTATAGAAACTGAATTTGAAAATCCTGATCAGTTATAACACTGGATTTGAAAATCCCGACCAATTATAAAACTAGATTTGAAAATCCCGACCAGTTATAGAAATTGGATTTGAAAATCCGGACCAGTTATAACACTGAATTTGAAAATCCCGACCGGTTATAAAAACTGGATTTGAAAATCCCGACCAGTTATAGAAACTTGATTTGAAAATCCTAACCAGTTATAGAAACTGGATTTGAAAATCCCGACCAGTTATAAAAACTGGATTTGAAAATCTCGACGAGTTATAAAACTGGATTTGAAAATCCCGACCAGTTATAGAAACTGGATTTGAAAATCCCGACCAGTTATAAAATCTGGAATTGAAAATCCCGACCAGTTATAGAAACTGGATTTCAAAATCCTGACCAGTTATAACACTGAATTTGAAAATCCCGACCAGTTATAAAAACTGGATTTGAAAATCCCGACCAGTTATAAAAACTTGATTTAAAAATCCTGACCAGTTATAGAAACTGGATTTGAAAATCCCGACCAGTTATAAAAACTGGATTTGAAAATCCCGACTAGTTATAAAACTGGATTTGAAAATCCCGACCAGTTATAGAAACTGGAATTGAAAATCCTGATCAGTTATAACACTGGATTTGAAAATCCCGACCAATTATAAAACTAGATTTGAAAATCCGGACCTGTTATAGAAACTGAATTTGAAAATCCCGACCAGTTATAAATCTGGATTTGAAAATCCCAACCAGTTATAAAACTACATTTAAAAATCCCGACCTGTTATAGAAACTGCATTTGAAAAATCCCGACCAGTTATAAAAACTAGATTTGAAAATCCCAACCAGTTATAGAAACTGGATTTGAAAATCTTGACCAGATATAGAAACTGGATTTGAATATCCCGACCAGTTATAGAAACTGCATTTGAAAATCCCGACTAGTTATAAAAACTGGATTTGAAAATCCCAACCAGTTATAAAACTAGATTTAAAAATTCCGACCAGTTATAGAAACTGCATTTGAGAATCCTGACCAGTTATAAAACTGGATTTGAAAATCCCGACCAGTTATAGAAATTGGATTTGAAAATCCCGACCAGTTATGACACTAGATTTGGAAATCACGACCAGTTATAGAAACTGGATTTGAAAATCCTGACCAGTTATAAAACTGGATTTGAAAATCCCGACCAGTTATAGAAACTAGATTTGAAAATCCCGACTAGTTATAAAAACTGGATTTGAAAATCCCAACCAGTTATAGAAACTGGATTTCAAAATTCCGACCAGTTATAAAAACTGGAGTTGAAAATCTCGACCAGTTATAACACTGAATTTGAAAATCCCGACCAGTTATAAAAACTGAATTTGAAAATCCCGACCAGTTATAGAAACTTGATTTGAAAATTCTGACCAGTTATAGAAACTGAATTTTAAAATCCCGACCAGTTATAAAAACTGGATTTGAAAATCCCGACCTATTATAAAACTGGATTTGAAGATCCCGACGAGTTATAGAAACTGAATTTGAAAATCCTGATGAGTTATAACACTGGATTTGAAAATCCCGACCAATTCTAAAACTAGATTTGAAAATCCCGACCAGTTATAGAAAATGGATTTGAAAATCCCGACCAGTTATAAAACTGGATTTGAAAATCCCGACCAGTTATAAAACTGGATTTAAAAATCCCGACCAGTTATAGAAACTGGATTTGAAAATCCCGACCAGTTATAAAACTGGATTTGAAAATCCCGACCAGTTATAGAAACTGGATTTGAAAATCCTGACCAGTTATAAAACTGGATTTGAAAATCCCGACCAGTTATAGAAACTGGATTTAAAAATTTCGACCAGTTATGACACTAGATTTGAAAATCCCGACCTGTTATAGATACTTGATTTGAAAATCCCGACCAGTTATAAAAACTAGATTTGAAAATCCCGACCAGTTATAGAAACTGGATATGAAAATCCCGACCAGTTATAGAAACTGGATTTGAAAATCCCGACCAGTTATAAAAACTGGATTTGAAAATCCCGACCAGTTATAAAAACTGGATTTCAAAATCCCGACCAGTTATAGAAACTGGATTTGAAAATCCCGACCAGTTATAGAAACTGGATTTGAAAATCCCGACCAATTATAAAACTAGATTTGAAAATTCCGACCAGTTATAGAAACTGAATTTGAAAATCCTGATCAGTTATAACACTGGATTTGAAAATCCCGACCAATTATAAAACTAGATTTGAAAATCCCGACCAGTTATAGAAATTGGATTTGAAAATCCCGACCAGTTATTACACTGAATTTGAAAATCCCGACCGGTTATAAAAACTGGATTTGAAAATCCCGACCAGTTATAGAAACTTGATTTGAAAATCCTAACCAGTTATAGAAACTGGATTTGAAAATCCCGACCAGTTATAAAAACTGGATTTGAAAATCCTGACCAGTTATAGAAACTGGATTTGAAAATCCCGACCAGTTATAGAAACTGCATTTGAAAATCCCGACTAGTTATAAAAACTGGATTTGAAAATCCCAACCAGTTATAAAACTAGATTTAAAAATTCCGACCAGTTATAGAAACTGCATTTGAGAATCCTGACCAGTTATAAAACTGGATTTGAAAATCCCGACCAGTTATAGAAATTGGATTTGAAAATCCCGACCAGTTATGACACTAGACTTGGAAATCACGACCAGTTATAGAAACTGGATTTGAAAATCCTGACCAGTTATAAAACTTGATTTGAAAATCCCGACCAGTTATAGAAACTAGATTTGAAAATCCCGACTAGTTATAAAAACTGGATTTGAAAATCCCAACCAGTTATAGAAACTGGATTTCAAAATCCCGACCAGTTATAAAAACTGAATTTGAAAATCCCGACCAGTTATAGAAACTGGATTTGAAAATCCTGACCAGTTATAGAAACTGGATTTGAAAATCCCGACCAGTTATAGAAACTGGATTTGAAAATCCCGACCAGTTGTAAAAACTAAATTTTGAAAATCCCGACCAGTTACAAAAACTGGATTTGAAAATCCGACCAGTTATAGAAACTGGATTTGAAAATCCCGACTAGTTGTAAAAACTGAATTTTGAAAATCATGACCAGTTACAAAAACTGGATTTGAAAATCCCGACCAGTTATAAAAACTAGATTTGAAAATCCCGACCAGTTATAGAAACTGGATATGAAAATCCCGACCAGTTATAGAAACTGGATTTGAAAATCCCGACCAGTTATAAAAACTGGATTTGAAAATCCCGACCAGTTATAAAAACTGGATTTCAAAATCCCGACCAGTTATAGAAACTGGATTTGAAAATCCCGACCAGTTATAGAAACTGGATTTGAAAATCCCGACCAATTATAAAACTAGATTTGAAAATTCCGACCAGTTATAGAAACTGAATTTGAAAATCCTGATCAGTTATAACACTGGATTTGAAAATCCCGACCAATTATAAAACTAGATTTGAAAATCCCGACCAGTTATAGAAATTGGATTTGAAAATCCCGACCAGTTATTACACTGAATTTGAAAATCCCGACCGGTTATAAAAACTGGATTTGAAAATCCCGACCAGTTATAGAAACTTGATTTGAAAATCCTAACCAGTTATAGAAACTGGATTTGAAAATCCCGACCTGTTATAGATACTTGATTTGAAAATCCCGAACAGTTATAAAAATTGGAGTTGAAAATCCCGACCAGTTATAGAAACTGGATTTGAAAATCCTGACCAGTTATAGAAACTGGATTTGAAAATCTTGACCAGTTATAGAAACTGGATTTGAAAATCCAGACCAGTTATAGAAACTGGATTTGAAAATCCCGACCAGTTATAAAATCTGGAATTGAAAATCCCGACCAGTTATAGAAACTGGATTTCAAAATCCCGACCAGTTATAGAAACTGAATTTGAAAATCCCAACCAGTTATAAAAACTAGATTTGAAAATCCCGACCAGTTATATAAACTGGATTTGAAAATCCTGACCAGTTATAGAAACTGAATTTGAAAATCCTGACCAATTATAAAACTGGATTTGAAAATCCCGACGAGTTATAGAAACTGAATTTGAAAATCCTGATAAGTTATAACACTGGATTTGAAAATCCCGACCAATTATAAAACTAGATTTGAAAATCCAGACCAGTTATAGAAAATGAATTTGAAAATCCCGACCCGTTATAAAACCGGATTTGAAAATCACGACCAGTTATAGAAACTGGATTTGAAAATCTTGACCAGTTATAAAACTGGATTTGAAAATCCCGACCAGTTATAGAAACTGAATTTAAAAATTCTGACCAGTTATGACACTAGATTTGAAAATCCCGACCTGTTATAGATACTTTATTTGAAAATCCCGAACAGTTATAAAAACTGGAGTTGAAAATCCCGACCAGTTATAGAAACTGGATTTGAAAATCCTGACCAGTTATAGAAACTGGATTTGAAAATCTCGACCAGTTATATAAACTGGATTTGAAAATCCAGACCAGTTATAGAAACTGGATTTGAAAATCCCGACCAGTTATAAAATCTGGAATTGAAAATCCCCACCAGTTATAGAAACTGGATTTCAAAATCCCGACCAGTTATAGAAACTGAATTTGAAAATCCCGACCAGTTATAGAAACTGGATTTGAAAATCCCGACCAGTTATAACACTGAATTTGAAAATCCCGACGAGTTATAACACTGAATTTGAAAATCCCGACGAGTTATAAAACTGGATTTGAAAATCCCGACCAGTTATAGAAACTGGATTTAAAAATTCTGACCAGTTATGACACTAGATTTGAAAATCCCGACCTGTTATAGATACTTGATTTGAAAATCCCGAACAGTTATAAAAACTGGAGTTGAAAATCCCGACCAGTTATAGAAACTGGATTTGAAAATCCTGACCAGTTATAGAAACTGGATTTGAAAATCTCGACCAGTTATAGAAACTGGATTTGAAAATCCAGACCAGTTATAGAAACTGGATTTGAAAATCCCGACCAGTTATAAAATCTGGAATTGAAAATCCCGACCAGTTATAGAAACTGGATTTCAAAATCCCGACCTGTTATAGAAACTGAATTTGAAAATCCCGACCAGTTATAGAAACTGGATTTGAAAATCCCGACCAGTTATAACACTGAATTTGAAAATCCCGACCGGTTATAAAAACTGGATTTGAAAATCCCGACGAGTTATAGAAACTTGATTTGAAAATCCTGACCAGTTATAGAAACTGGATTTGAAAATCCCGACCAGTTATAAAAACTGGATTTGAAAAGACCGATCAATTATAAAACTGGATTTGAAAAGACCGACCAATTATAAAATTTGGAATTGAAAATCCCGATCAGTTATAGAAACTGGATTTCAAAATCCCGACCAGTTATAACACTGAATTTGAAAATCCCGACCGGTTATAAAAACTGGATTTGAAAATCCCGACCAGTTATAGAAACTTGATTTGAAAATCCTGACCAGTTATAGAAACTGGATTTGAAAATCCCGACCAGTTATAAAAACTGGATTTGAAAATCCCGACCAGTTATAAACTGGATTTGAAAATCCCGACCAGTTATAGAAACTGGATTTGAAAATCCTGATCAGTTATAACACTGGATTTTAAAATCCTGACCAATTATAAAACTAGATTTGAAAATCTGGACCTGTTATAGAAACTGGATTTGAAAATCCCGACCAGTTATAAATCTGGATTTGAAAATCCCAACCAGTTATAAAACTAGATTTTAAAATCCCGACCAGTTATAAAAACTGGATTTGAAAATCTTGACTAGTTATAGAAACTGGATTTAAAAATCCCGACCAGTTATAAAAACTAGATTTTAAAATCCCAACCAGTTATAGAAACTGGATTTGAAAATCCTGACCAGTTATAGAAACTGGATTTGAAAATATCGACCAGTTATAGAAACTGGATTTAAAAATTCCGACCAGTTATAAAACTGTATTTGAAAATCCCGACCAGTTATAGAAACTGGATTTGAAAATCCTGACTAGTTATAAAAACTGGATTTGAAAATCGCAACCAGTTATAAAACTAGATTTAAAAATCCCGACCAGTTATAGAAACTGCATTTGAAAATCCTGACCAGTTATAAAACTGGATTTCAAAATCCCGACCAGTTATAGAAATTGGATTTGAAAATCCCGACCAGTTATGACACTAGATTTGGAAATCACGACCAGTTATAGAAACTGGATTTGAAAATCCCGACCAGTTATAAAACTGGATTTGAAAATCCCGACCAGTTATAGAAACTGGATTTGAAAATGCCGACTAGTTATAAAAACTGGATTTGAAAATCCCAACCAGTTATAGAAACTGGATTTCAAAATCCCGACCAGTTATAAAAACTGGAGTTGAAAATCCCGACCAGTTATAACACTGAATTTGAAAATCCCGACCAGTTATAAAAACTGAATTTGAAAATCCCGACCAGTTATAGAAACTGGATTTGAAAATCCTGACCAGTTATAGAAACTGATATTGAAATCCCGACCAGTTATAAAAACTGGATTTGAAAATCCCGACCAGTTATAAAACTGGATTTGAAAATCCCGACGAGTTATAGAAACTGAATTTGAAAATCCTGATGAGTTATAACACTGGATTTGAAAATCCCGACCAATTATAAAACTAGATTTGAAAATCGCGACCAGTTATAGAAAATGGATTTGAAAATTCCGACGAGTTATAAAACTGGATATGAAAATCCCGACCAGTTATAAAACTAGATTTGAAAATCCTGACTTGTTATAGATACTTGATTTGAAAATCCCGAACAGTTATAAAAACTGGAGTTGAAAATCCCGACCAGTTATAGAAACTGGATTTGAAAATCCCGACCAGTTATAGAAACTGGATTTGAAAATCCGGACCTGTTATAAAAACTGGATTTGAAAATCCCGACCAGTTATAAAACTAGATTTGAAAATCCCGACGAGTTATAGAAACTGGATTTGAAAATCCTGACCAATTATCAAACTAGATTTGAAAATCCGGACCTGTTATAGAAACTGGATTTGAAAATCCCGACCGGTTATAAATCTGGATTTGAAAATCCCAACCAGTTATAAAACTAGATTTAAAAATCCCGACCAGTTATAGAAACTGCATTTGAAAATCCTGACCAGTTATAAAACTGGATTTGAAAATCCCGACCAGTTATAGAAATTGGATTTGAAAATCCCGACCAATTATGACACTAGATTTGGAAATCACGACCAGTTATAGAAACTGGATTTGAAAATCCCGACCAGTTATAGAAACTGAATTTGAAAATCCCGACCAGTTATAGAAACTGGATTTGAAAATCCCGACCAGTTGTAAAAACTGAATTTTGAAAATCCCGACCAGTTACAAAAACTGGATTTGAAAATCCGACCAGTTATAAAAACTGGATTTGAAAATCCCGACCAGTTGTAAAAACTGAATTTTAAAAATCCCGACCAGTTACAAAAACTGGATTTGAAAATCCCGACCAGTTATAAAAACTAGATTTGAAAATCCCGACCAGTTATAGAAACTGGATATGAAAATCCCGACCAGTTATAGAAACTGGATTTGTAAATCCCGACCAGTTATAAAAACTGGATTTGAAAATCCCGACCAGTTATAAAAACTGGATTTCAAAATCCCGACCAGTTATAGAAACTGGATTTGAAAATGCCGACCAGTTATAACACTGAATTTGAAAATCCCGACCAGTTATAAAAACTGGATTTGAAAATCCCGACCAGTTATAAAAACTGGATTTGAAAATCCTGACCAGTTATAGAAACTGAATTTGAAAATCCTGACCAGTTATAAAAACTGGATTTGAAAATCCTGACCAGTTATAGAAACTGAATTTGAAAATCCCGACCAGTTATAAAAACTGGATTTGAAAATCCCGACAAGTTATAAAACTGGATTTGAAAATCCCGACGAGTTATAGAAACTGAATTTGAAAATCCTGATCAGTTATAACACTGGATTTGAAAATCCCGACCAATTATAAAACTAGATTTGAAAATCCCGACTAGTTATAGAAAATGGATTTGAAAATCCCGACCAGTTATAAAACTGGATTTAAAAATCCCGACCAGCTATAGAAACTGGATTTGAAAATCCCGACTAGTTATAAAAACTGGATTTGAAAATGCCAACCAGTTATAGAAACTGGATTTCAAAATCCCGACCAGTTATAGAAACTGGAGTTGAAAATCCCGACTAGTTATAACACTGAATTTGAAAAACCCGACCAGTTATAAAAACTGAATTTGAAAATCCCGACCAGTTATAGAAACTGGATTTGAAAATCCTGACCAGTTATAGAAACTGAATTTGAAAATCCCGACCAGTTATAAAAACTGGATTTGAAAATCCCGACCAGTTATAAAACTGAATTTGAAAATCCCGATGAGTTATAACACTCGATTTGAAAATCCTGACCAATTATAAAATTAGATTTGAAAATCCCGACCAGTTATAGAAAATGGATTTGAAAATCCCGACCAGTTATAAAACTGGATTTGAAAATCCCGACGAGTTATAGAAACTGAATTTGAAAATTCTCTTCAGTTATAACACTGGATTTGAAAATCCCGACCAATTATAAAACTAGATTTGAAAATCCCGACCAGTTATAGAAAATGGATTTGAAAATCCCGACCAGTTATAAAACTGGATTTGAAAATCCCGACCAGTTATAAAACTGGATTTGAAAATCCCGACCAGTTATAGAAACTGGATTTGAAAATCCTGACCAGTTATAGAAACTGGATTTGAAAATCCCGACCAGTTATAAAATCTAGAATTGAAAATCCCGACTAGTTATAGAAACTGGATTTCAAAATCCCGACCAGTTATAGAAACTGCATTTGAAAATCCCGACCAGTTATAGAAACTTGATTTGAAAATCCCGACCAGTTATAACATTGAATTTGAAAATCCTGACCGGTTATAAAAACTGGATTTGAAAATCCCGACTAGTTATAGAAACTTGATTTGAAAATCCTGACCAGTTATAGAAACTGGATTTGAAAATCCCGAATAGTTATAAAAACTGGATTTGAAAATCTCAACCAGTTATAAAACTCGATTTGAAAATCCCGACCGGTTATAAAAACTGGATTTGAAAATCCCGACCAGTTATAGAAACTTGATTTGAAAATCCTGACCAGTTATAGAAACTGGATTTGAAAATCCCGACTAGTTATAAAAACTGGATTTGAAAATCTCAACCAGTTATAAAACTCGATTTGAAAATTCCGACCAGTTATAGAAACTAGATTTGAAAATCCTGATCAGTTATAACACTGGATTTGAAAATCCAAACCAATTATAAAACTAGATTTGAAAATCCGGACCTGTTATAGAAACTGGATTTGAAAATCCCGACCAGTTATAAATATGGATTTGAAAATCCTAACCAGTTATAAAACTAGATTTAAAAATCCCGACCAGTTATAGAAACTGCATTTGAAAATCCTGACCAGTTATAAAACTGGATTTGAAAATCCCGACCAGTTATAGAAATTGGATTTGAAAATCCTGACCAGTTATGACACTAGATTTGGAAATCACGACCAGTTATAGAAACTGGATTTGAAAATCCTGACCAGTTATAAAAAGTGGATTTGAAAATCCGACCAGTTATAGAAACTGGATTTGAAAATCCCGACCAGTTGTAAAAACTGAATTTTGAAAATCCCGACCAGTTACAAAAACTGGATTTGAAAATCCCGACCAGTTATAAAAACTAGATTTGAAAATCCCGACCAGTTATAGAAATTGGATATGAAAATCCCGACCAGTTATAGAAACTGGATTTGAAAATCCCGACCAGTTATAAAAACTAGATTTGAAAATCCCGAACAGTTATAAAACTGGATTTGAAAATCCCGACCAGTTATAGAAACTAGATTTGAAAATCCCGACCAGTTATAAAAACTGGATTTGAAAATCCCGACCAGTTATAAAAACTGGATTTCAAAATCCCGACCAGTTATAGAAACTGGATTTGAAAATCCCGACCAGTTATAGAAACTGGATTTGAAAATCCCGACCAGTTATAACACTGAATTTGAAAATCCCGACCAGTTATAAAAACTGGATTTGAAAATCCTGACCAGTTATAGAAACTGAATTTGAAAATCCTGACTAGTTATAAAAACTGGATTTGAAAATCCCAACCAGTTATAGAAATTGTATTTGAAAATCCCGACCAGTTATGACACTAGATTTGGAAATCACGACCAGTTATAGAAACTGGATTTGAAAATCCCGACCAGTTATAGAAACTGGATTTGAAAATCCCGACCAGTTATAGAAACTGGATTTGAAAATCCCGACCAGTTGTAAAAACTGAATTTTGAAAATCCCGACCAGTTACAAAAACTGGATTTGAAAATCCGACCAGTTATAGAAACTGGATTTGAAAATCCCGACTAGTTGTAAAAACTGAATTTTGAAAATCCCGACCAGTTACAAAAACTGGATTTGAAAATTCCGACCAGTTATAAAAACTAGATTTGAAAATCCCGACCAGTTATAGAAACTGGATATGAAAATCCCGACCAGTTATAGAAACTGGATTTGAAAATCCCGACTAGTTATAAAAACTGGATTTGAAAATCCCGACCAGTTATAAAAACTGGATTTCAAAATCCCGACCAGTTATAGAAACTGGATTTGAAAATCCCGACCAGTTATAGAAACTGGATTTGAAAATCCCGACCAGTTATAACACTGAATTTGAAAATCCCGACCAGTTATAAAAACTGGATTTGAAAATCCCGACCAGTTATAAAAACTGGATTTGAAAATCCTGATCAGTTATAGAAACTGAATTTGAAAATCCTGACCAGTTATAAAAACTGAATTTGAAAATCCTGACCAGTTATAAAAACTGGATTTGAAAATCCCGACAAGTTATAAAACTGGATTTGAAAATCCCGACGAGTTATAGAAACTGAATTTGAAAATCCTGATCAGTTATAACACTGGATTTGAAAATCCCGACCAATTATAAAACTAGATTTGAAAATCCCGACTAGTTATAGAAAATGGATTTGAAAATCCCGACCAGTTATAAAACTGGATTTAAAAATCCCGACCTGCTATAGAAACTGGATTTGAAAATCCCGACTAGTTATAAAAACTGGATTTGAAAATGCCAACCAGTTATAGAAACTGGATTTCAAAATCCCGACCAGTTATAGAAACTGGAGTTGAAAATCCCGACTAGTTATAACACTGAATTTGAAAAACCCGACCAGTTATAAAAACTGAATTTGAAAATCCCGACCAGTTATAGAAACTGGATTTGAAAATCCTGACCAGTTATAGAAACTGAATTTGAAAATCCCGACCAGTTATAAAAACTGGATTTGAAAATCCCGACCAGTTATAAAACTGAATTTGAAAATCCCGATGAGTTATAACACTCGATTTGAAAATCCTGACCAATTATAAAATTAGATTTGAAAATCCCGACCAGTTATAGAAAATGGATTTGAAAATCCCGACCAGTTATAAAACTGGATTTGAAAATCCCGACGAGTTATAGAAACTGAATTTGAAAATTCTCTTCAGTTATAACACTGGATTTGAAAATCCCGACCAATTATAAAACTAGATTTGAAAATCCCGACTAGTTATAGAAAATGGATTTGAAAATCCCGACCAGTTATAAAACTGGATTTGAAAATCCCGACCAGTTATAAAACTGGATTTGAAAATCCCGACCAGTTATAGAAACTGGATTTGAAAATCCTGACCAGTTATAGAAACTGGATTTGAAAATCCCGACCAGTTATAAAATCTAGAATTGAAAATCCCGACTAGTTATAGAAACTGGATTTCAAAATCCCGACCAGTTATAGAAACTGCATTTGAAAATCCCGACCAGTTATAGAAACTTGATTTGAAAATCCCGACCAGTTATAACACTGAATTTGAAAATCCTGACCGGTTATAAAAACTGGATTTGAAAATCCCGACCAGTTATAGAAACTTGATTTGAAAATCCTGACCAGTTATAGAAACTGGATTTGAAAATCCCGACTAGTTATAAAAACTGGATTTGAAAATCTCAACCAGTTATAAAACTCGATTTGAAAATACCGACCGGTTATAAAAACTGGATTTGAAAATCCCGACCAGTTATAGAAACTTGATTTGAAAATCCTGACCAGTTATAGAAACTGGATTTGAAAATCCCGACTAGTTATAAAAACTGGATTTGAAAATCCCAACCAGTTATAAAACTCGATTTGAAAATTCCGACCAGTTATAGAAACTAGATTTGAAAATCCTGATCAGTTATAACACTGGAATTGAAAATCCCGACCAATTATAAAACTAGATTTGAAAATCCGGACCTGTTATAGAAACTGGATTTGAAAATCCCGACCAGTTATAAATATGGATTTGAAAATCCTAACCAGTTATAAAACTAGATTTAAAAATCCCGACCAGTTATAGAAACTGCATTTGAAAATCCTGACCAGTTATAAAACTGGATTTGAAAATCCCGACCAGTTATAGAAATTCGATTTGAAAATCCTGACCAGTTATGACACTAGATTTGGAAATCACGACCAGTTATAGAAACTGGATTTGAAAATCCTGACCAGTTATAAAAAGTGGATTTGAAAATTCGACCAGTTATAGAAACTGGATTTGAAAATCCCGACCAGTTGTAAAAACTGAATTTTGAAAATCCCGACCAGTTACAAAAACTGGATTTGAAAATCCCGACCAGTTATAAAAACTAGATTTGAAAATCCCGACCAGTTATAGAAATTGGATATGAAAATCCCGACCAGTTATAGAAACTGGATTTGAAAATCCCGACCAGTTATAAAAACTAGATTTGAAAATCCCGACCAGTTATAAAACTGGATTTGAAAATCCCGACCAGTTATAGAAACTGGATTTGAAAATCCCGACCAGTTATAAAAACTGGATTTGAAAATCCCGACCAGTTATAAAAACTGGATTTCAAAATCCCGACCAGTTATAGAAACTGGATTTGAAAATCCCGACCAGTTATAGAAACTGGATTTGAAAATCCCGACCAGTTATAACACTGAATTTGAAAATCCCGACCAGTTATAAAAACTGGATTTGAAAATCCTGACCAGTTATAGAAACTGAATTTGAAAATCCTGACTAGTTATAAAAACTGGATTTGAAAATCCCAACCAGTTATAGAAATTGGATTTGAAAATCCCGACCAGTTATGACACTAGATTTGGAAATCACGACCAGTTATAGAAACTGGATTTGAAAATCCCGACCAGTTATAGAAACTGGATTTGAAAATCCCGACCAGTTATAGAAACTGGATTTGAAAATCCCGACCTGTTGTAAAAACTGAATTTTGAAAATCCCGACCAGTTACAAAAACTGGATTTGAAAATCCGACCAGTTATAGAAACTGGATTTGAAAATCCCGACTAGTTGTAAAAAGTGAATTTTGAAAATCCCGACCAGTTACAAAAACTGGATTTGAAAATTCCGACCAGTTATAAAAACTAGATTTGAAAATCCCGACCAGTTATAGAAACTGGATATGAAAATCCCGACCAGTTATAGAAACTGGATTTGAAAATCCCGACTAGTTATAAAAACTGGATTTGAAAATCCCGACCAGTTATAAAAACTGGATTTCAAAATCCCGACCAGTTATAGAAACTGGATTTGAAAATCCCGACCAGTTATAGAAACTGGATTTGAAAATCCCGACCAGTTATAACACTGAATTTGAAAATCCCGACCAGTTATAAAAACTGGATTTGAAAATCCCGACCAGTTATAAAAACTGGATTTGAAAATCCTGATCAGTTATAGAAACTGAATTTGAAAATCCTGACCAGTTATAAAAACTGAATTTGAAAATCCTGACCAGTTATAAAAACTGGATTTGAAAATCCCGACAAGTTATAAAACTGGATTTGAAAATCCCGACGAGTTATAGAAACTGAATTTGAAAATCCTGATCAGTTATAACACTGGATTTGAAAATCCCGACCAATTATAAAACTAGATTTGAAAATCCCGACTAGTTATAGAAAATGGATTTGAAAATCCCGACCAGTTATAAAACTGGATTTAAAAATCCCGACCAGCTATAGAAACTGGATTTGAAAATCCCGACTAGTTATAAAAACTGGATTTGAAAATGCCAACCAGTTATAGAAACTGGATTTCAAAATCCCGACCAGTTATAGAAACTGGAGTTGAAAATCCCGACTAGTTATAACACTGAATTTGAAAAACCCGACCAGTTATAAAAACTGAATTTGAAAATCCCGACCAGTTATAGAAACTGGATTTGAAAATCCTGACCAGTTATAGAAACTGAATTTGAAAATCCCGACCAGTTATAAAAACTGGATTTGAAAATCCCGACCAGTTATAAAACTGAATTTGAAAATCCCGATGAGTTATAACACTCGATTTGAAAATCCCGACCAATTATAAAATTAGATTTGAAAATCCCGACCAGTTATAGAAAATGGATTTGAAAATCCCGACCAGTTATAAAACTGGATTTGAAAATCCCGACGAGTTATAGAAACTGAATTTGAAAATTCTCATCAGTTATAACACTGGATTTGAAAATCCCGACCAATTATAAAACTAGATTTGAAAATCCCGACCAGTTATAGAAAATGGATTTGAAAATCCCGACCAGTTATAAAACTGGATTTGAAAATCCCGACCAGTTATAAAACTGGATTTGAAAATCCCGACCAGTTATAGAAACTGGATTTGAAAATCCTGACCAGTTATAGAAACTGGATTTGAAAATCCCGACCAGTTATAAAATCTAGAATTGAAAATCCTGACTAGTTATAGAAACTGGATTTCAAAATCCCGACCAGTTATAGAAACTGCATTTGAAAATCCCGACCAGTTATAGAAACTTGATTTGAAAATCCCGACCAGTTATAACACTGAATTTGAAAATCCCGACCGGTTATAAAAACTGGATTTACAAATCCCGACCAGTTATAGAAACTTGATTTGAAAATCCTGACCAGTTATAGAAACTGGATTTGAAAATCCCGACTAGTTATAAAAACTGGATTTGAAAATCTCAACCAGTTATAAAACTCGATTTGAAAATCCCGACCGGTTATTAAAACTGGATTTGAAAATCCCGACCAGTTATAGAAACTTGATTTGAAAATCCTGACCAGTTATAGAAACTGGATTTGAAAATCCCGACTAGTTATAAAAACTGGATTTGAAAATCCCAACCAGTTATAAAACTCGATTTGAAAATCCCGACCAGTTATAGAAACTAGATTTGAAAATCCTGATCAGTTATAACACTGGATTTGAAAATCCCGACCAATTATAAAACTAGATTTGAAAATCCGGACCTGTTATAGAAACTGGATTTGAAAATCCCGACCAGTTATAAATCTGGATTTGAAAATCCTAACCAGTTATAAAACTAGATTTAAAAATCCCGACCAGTTATAGAAACTGCATTTGAAAATCCTGACCAGTTATAAAACTGGATTTGAAAATCCCGACAAGTTATAGAAATTGGATTTGAAAATCCCGACCAGTTATGACACTAGATTTGGAAATCACGACCAGTTATAGAAACTGGATTTGAAAATCCTGACCAGTTATAGAAAGTGGATTTGAAAATCCGACCAGTTATAGAAACTGGATTTGAAAATCCCGACCAGTTGTAAAAACTGAATTTTGAAAATCCCGACCAGTTACAAAAACTGGATTTGAAAATCCCGACCAGTTATAAAAACTAGATTTGAAAATCCCGACCAGTTATAGAAATTGGATATGAAAATCCCGACCAGTTATAAAAACTGGATTTGAAAATCCCGACCAGTTATAAAAACTGGATTTCAAAATCCCGACCAGTTATAGAAACTGGATTTGAAAATCCCGACCAGTTATAACACTGAATTTGAAAATCCCGACCAGTTATAAAAACTGGATTTGAAAATCCCGACCAGTTATAAAAACTGGATTTGAAAATCCTGATCAGTTATAGAAACTGAATTTGAAAATCCTGACCAGTTATAAAAACTGAATTTGAAAATCCTGACCAGTTATAGAAACTGAATTTGAAAATCCGGACCAGTTATAAAAACTGGATTTGAAAATCCCGACCAGTTATAAAACTAGATTTGAAAATCCCGACGAGTTATAGAAACTGAATTTGAAAATCCTGATCAGTTATAACACTGGATTTGAAAATCCCGACCAATTATAAAACTAGATTTGAAAATCCCGACCAGTTATAGAAAATGGATTTAAAAATCCCGACCAGTTATAAATCTGTAATTGAAAATCCCGACCAGTTATAGAAACTGGATTTCAAAATCCCGACCAGTTATAGAAACTCAATTTGAAAATCCCGACCAGTTATAGAAACTCGATTTGAAAATCCCGACCTGTTATAACACTGAATTTGAAAATCCCGACCGGTTATAAAAACTGGATTTGAAAATCCCGACCAGTTATAGAAACTTGATTTGAAAATCCTGACCAGTTATAAAAACTGGATTTGAAAATCCCGACCAGTTATAAAAACTGGATTTGAAAATCCCGACCAATTATAAAACTGGATTTGAAAATCCCGACCAGTTATAGAAACTGGATTTGAAAATCCCGACCAGTTATAAAATCTGTTATTGAAAATCCCGACCAGTTATAGAAACTGGATTTCAAAATCCCGACCAGTTATAACACTGAATTTGAAAATCCCCACCGGTTATAAAAACTGGATTTGAAAATCCCGACCAGTTATAGAAACTTGATTTGAAAATCCTGACCAGTTATAGCAACTGAATTTGAAAATCCTGACCAGTTATAAAAACTGGATTTGAAAATCCTGATCAGTTATAGAAACTGAATTTGAAAATCCCGACCAGTTATAAAAACTGGATTTGAAAATCCCGACAAGTTATAAAACTGGATTTGAAAATCCCGACGAGTTATAGAAACTGAATTTGAAAATCCTGATCAGTTATAACACTGGATTTGAAAATCCCGACCAATTATAAAACTAGATTTGAAAATCCCGACCAGTTATAGAAAATGGATTTGAAAATCCCGACCAGTTGTAAAACTGGATTTAAAAATCCCGACCAGCTATAGAAACTGGATTTGAAAATCCCGACTAGTTATAAAAACTGGATTTGAAAATCCCAACCAGTTATAGAAACTGGATTTCAAAATCCCGACCAGTTATAGAAACTGAAGTTGAAAATCCTGACTAGTTATAACACTGAATTTGAAAAACCCGACCAGTTATAAAAACTGAATTTGAAAATCCCGACCAGTTATAGAAACTGGATTTGAAAATCCTGACCAGTTATAGAAACTGAATTTGAAAATCCCGACCAGTTATAAAAACTGGATTTGAAAATCCCGACCAGTTATAAAACTGAATTTGAAAATCCCGATGAGTTATAACACTGGATTTGAAAATCCCGACCAATTATAAAATTAGATTTGAAAATCCCGACCAGTTATAGAAAATGGATTTGAAAATCCCGACCAGTTATAAAAATGGATTTGAAAATCCCGACGAGTTATAGAAACTGAATTGGAAAATTATCATCAGTTATAACACTGGATTTGAAAATCCCGACCAATTATAAAACTAGATTTGAAAATCCCGACCAGTTATAGAAAATGGATTTGAAAATCCCGACCAGTTATAAAACTGGATTTGAAAATCTCGACCAGTTATAAAACTGGATTTGAAAATCCCGACCAGTTATAGAAACTGGATTTGAAAATCCTGACCAGTTATAGAAACTGGATTTGAAAATCCCGACCAGTTATAAAATCTAGAATTGAAAATCCCGACTAGTTATAGAAACGGGATTTCAAAATCCCGACCAGTTATAGAAACTGCATTTGAAAATCCCGACCAGTTATAGAAACTTGATTTGAAAATCCCGACCAGTTATAACACTGAATTTGAAAATCCCGACCGGTTATAAAAACTGGATTTGAAAATCCCGACCAGTTATAGAAACTTGATTTGAAAATCCTGACCAGTTATAGAAACTGGATTTGAAAATCCCGACTAGTTATAAAAACTGGATTTGAAAATCTCAACCAGTTATAAAACTCGATTTGAAAATCCCGACCGGTTATAAAAACTGGATTTGAAAATCCCGACCAGTTATAGAAACTTGATTTGAAAATCCTGACCAGTTATAGAAACTGGATTTGAAAATCCCGACTAGTTATAAAAACTGGATTTGAAAATCTCAACCAGTTATAAAACTCGATTTGAAAATCCCGACCGGTTATAAAAACTGGATTTGAAAATCCCGACCAGTTATAGAAACTTGATTTGAAAATCCTGACCAGTTATAGAAATTGGATTTGAAAATCCCGACTAGTTATAAAAACTGGATTTGAAAATCCCAACCAGTTATAAAACTCGATTTGAAAATCCCGACCAGTTATAGAAACTGGATTTGAAAATCCTGATCAGTTATAACACTGGATTTGAAAATCCCGACCAATTATAAAACTAGATTTGAAAATCCGGACCTGTTATAGAAACTGGATTTGAAAATCCCGACCAGTTATAAATCTGGATTTAAAAATCCTAACCAGTTATAAAACTAGATTTAAAAATCCCGACCAGTTATAGAAACTGCATTTGAAAATCCTGACCAGTTATAAAACTGGATTTGAAAATCCCGACCAGTTATAGAAATTGGATTTGAAAATCCCGACCAGTTATGACACTAGATTTGGAAATCACGACCAGTTATAGAAACTGGATTTGAAAATCCTGACCAGTTATAAAAAGTGGATTTGAAAATCCGACCAGTTATAGAAACTGGATTTGAAAATCCCGACCAGTTGTAAAAACTGAATTTTGAAAATCCCGACCAGTTACAAAAACTGGATTTGAAAATCCCGACCAGTTATAAAAACTAGATTTGAAAATCCCGACCAGTTATAGAAATTGGATATGAAAATCCCGACCAGTTATAGAAACTGGATTTGAAAATCCCGACCAGTTATAAAAACTAGATTTGAAAATCCCGACCAGTTATAAAACTGGATTTGAAAATCCGGACCAGTTATAGAAACTGGATTTGAAAATCCCGACCAGTTATAAAAACTGGATTTGAAAATCCCGACCAGTTATAAAAACTGGATTTCAAAATCCCGACCAGTTATAGAAACTGGATTTGAAAATCCCGACCAGTTATAGAAACTGGATTTGAAAATCCCGACCAGTTATAACACTGAATTTGAAAATCCCGACCAGTTATAAAAACTGGATTTGAAAATCCCGACCAGTTATAAAAACTGGATTTGAAAATCCTGACCAGTTATAGAAACTGAATTTGAAAATCCTGACCAGTTATAAAAACTGGATTTGAAAATCCTGACCAGTTATAGAAACTGAATTTGAAAATCCCGACCAGTTATAAAAACTGGATTTAAAAATCCCGACAAGTTATAAAACTGGATTTGAAAATCCCGACGAGTTATAGAAACTGAATTTGAAAATCCTTATCAGTTATAACACTGGATTTGAAAATCCCGACCAATTATAAAACTAGATTTGAAAATCCCGACCAGTTATAGAAAATGGATTTGAAAATCCCGACCAGTTATAAAACTGGATTTAAAAATCCCGACCAGATATAGAAACTGGATTTGAAAATCCCGACTAGTTATAAAAACTGGATTTGAAAATCCCAACCAGTTATAGAAACTGGATTTCAAAATCCCGACCAGTTATAGAAACTGGAGTTGAAAATCCCGACTAGTTATAACACTGAATTTGAAAAACCCGACCAGTTATAAAAACTGAATTTGAAATCCCGACCAGTTATAGAAACTGGATTTGAAAATCCTGACCAGTTATAGAAACTGAATTTGCAAATACCGACCAGTTATAAAAACTAGATTTGAAAATCCCGACCAGTTATAAAACTGAATTTGAAAATCTCGATGAGTTATAACACTGGATTTGAAAATCCCGACCAATTATAAAATTAGATTTGAAAATCCCGACCAGTTATAGAAAATGGATTTGAAAATCCCGACCAGTTATAAAACTGGATTTGAAAATCCCGACGAGTTATAGAAACTGAATTTGAAAATTCTGATCAGTTATAACACTGGATTTGAAAATCCCGACCAATTATAAAACTAGATTTGAAAATCCCGACCAGTTATAGAAAATGGATTTGAAAATCCCGACCAGTTATAAAACTGGATTTGAAAATCCTGACCAGTTATAAAACTGGATTTGAAAATCCCGACCAGTTATAGAAACTGGATTTGAAAATCCTGACCAGTTATAGAAACTGGATTTGAAAATCCCGACCCGTTATAAAATCTGCAATTGAAAATCTCGACTAGTTATAGAAACTGGATTTCAAAATCCCGACCAGTTATAGAAACTGGATTTCAAAATCCCGACCAGTTATAGAAACTGCATTTGAAAATCTCGACCAGTTATAGAAACTTGATTTGAAAATCCCGACCAGTTATAACACTGAATTTGAAAATCCCGACCGGTTATAAAAACTGGATTTGAAAATCCCGACCAGTTATAGAAACTTGATTTGAAAATCTTGACCAGTTATAGAAACTGGATTTGAAAATCCCGACTAGTTATAAAAACTGGATTTGAAAATCCCAACCAGTTATAAAACTCGATTTGAAAATCCCGACCGGTTATAAAAACTGGATTTGAAAATCCCGACCAGTTATAGAAACTTGATTTGAAAATCCTGACCAGTTATAGAAACTGGATTTGAAAATCCCGACTAGTTATAAAAACTGGATTTGAAAATCCCAACCAGTTATAAAACTCGATTTGAAAATCCCGACCAGTTATAGAAACTGGATTTGAAAATCCTGATCAGTTAAATCACTGGATTTGAAAATCCCGACCAATTATAAAACTAGATTTGAAAATCCGGACCTGTTATAGAAACTGGATTTGAAAATCCCGACCAGTTATAAATCTGGATTTGAAAATCCCAACCAGTTATAAAACTACATTTGAAAATCTTGACCAGTTATAAAACTGGATTTGAAAATCCCGATCAGTTATAGAAATTGGATTTGAAAATCCCGACCAGTTATGACACTAGATTTGGAAATCACGACCAGTTATAGAAACTGGATTTGAAAATCCTGACCAGTTATAGAAAGTGGATTTGAAAATCCGACCAGTTATAGAAACTGGATTTGAAAATCCCGACCAGTTGTAAAAACTGAATTTTGAAAATCCCGACCAGTTACAAAAACTGGATTTGAAAATCCCGACCAGTTATAAAAACTAGATTTGAAAATCCCGACCAGTTATAGAAATTGGATATGAAAATCCCGACCAGTTATAGAAACTGGATTTGAAAATCCCGACCAGTTATAAAAACTAGATTTGAAAATCCCGACCAGTTATAAAACTGGATTTGAAAATCCCGACCAGTTATAGAAACTGGATTTGAAAATCCCGACTAGTTATAAAAACTGGATTTGAAAATCCCGACCAGTTATAAAAACTGGATTTCAAAATCCCGACCAGTTATAGAAACTGGATTTGAAAATCCCGACCAGTTATAGAAACTGGATTTGAAAATCCCGACCAGTTATAACACTGAATTTGAAAATCCCGACCAATTATAAAAACTGGATTTGAAAATCCCGACCAGTTATAAAAACTGGATTTGAAAATCCTGATCAGTTATAGAAACTGAATTTGAAAATCCTGACCAGTTATAAAAACTGGATTTGAAAATTCTGACCAGTTATAGAAACTGAATTTGAAAATCCGGACCAGTTATAAAAACTGGATTTGAAAATCCCGACCAGTTATAAAACTAGATTTGAAAATCCCGACGAGTTATAGAAACTGAATTTGAAAATCCTGATCAGTTATAACACTGGATTTGAAAATCCCGACCAATTATAAAACTAGATTTGAAAATCCCGACCAGTTATAGAAAATGGATTTAAAAATCCCGACCAGTTATAAATCTGTAATTGAAAATCCCGACCAGTTATAGAAACTGGATTTCAAAATCTCGACCAGTTATAGAAACTGAATTTGAAAATCCCGACCAGTTATAGAAACTGGATTTGAAAATCCCGACCTGTTATAACTCTGAATTTGAAAATCCCGACCGGTTATAAAAACTGGATTTGAAAATCCCGACCAGTTATAGAAACTTGATTTGAAAATCCTGACCAGTTATAAAAACTGGATTTGAAAATCCCGACCAGTTATAAAAACTGGATTTGAAAATCCCGACCAATTATAAAACTGGATTTGAAAATCCCGACCAGTTATAGAAACTAGATTTGAAAATCCCGACCAGTTATAAAATCTGTTATTGAAAATCCCGACCAGTTATAGAAACTGGATTTCAAAATCCCGACCAGTTATAACACTGAATTTAAAAATCCCGACCGGTTATAAAAACTGGATTTGAAAATCCCGACCAGTTATAGAAACTTGATTTGAAAATCCTGACCAGTTATAGAAACTGGATTTGAAAATCCCGATCAGTTATAAAAACTGGATTTGAAAATCCCGACCAGTTATAAAACTGGATTTGAAAATCCCGACCAGTTATAGAAACTGGATTTGAAAATCCTGATAAGTTATAACACTGGATTTGAAAATCCCGACCAATTATAAAACTAGATTTGAAAATCCGGACCTGTTATAGAAACTGTATTTGAAAATCCCGACCAGTTATAAATCTAGATTTGAAAATCCCAACCAGTTATAAAACTAGATTTTAAAATCCCGACCAGTTATAGAAACTGGATTTGAAAATCTTGACGAGTTATAGAAACTGGATTTGAAAATATCGACCAGTTATAGAAACTGGATTTGAAAATCCCGACCAGATATAGAAACTGGATTTGAAAATCCCGACCAGTTATAACTCTGAATTTGAAAATCCCGACCAGTTATAAAAACTGGATTTGAAAATCCCGACCAGTTATAGAAACTGAATTTGAAAATCCCGACCAGTTATAAAAACTAGATTTGAAAATCCCGACTAGTTATAAAACTGGATTTGAAAATCTCGACGAGTTATAGAAACTGAATTTGAAAATCCTGATCAGTTATAACACTGGATTTGAAAATCCCGACCAATTATAAAACTAGATTTGAAAATCCCGACCAGTTATAGAAATTGGATTTGAAAATCCCGACCAGTTATAACACTGAATTTGAAAATCCCGACCGGTTATAAAAACTGGATTTGAAAATCCCGACCAGTTATAGAAACTTGATTTGAAAATCCTAACCAGTTATAGAAACTGGATTTGAAAATCCCGACCAGTTATAAAAACTGGATTTGAAAATCTCGACCAGTTATAAAACTGGATTTGAAAATCCCGACCAGTTATAGAAACTGGATTTGAAAATCCCGACCAGTTATAAAATCTGGAATTGAAAATCCCGACCAGTTATAGAAACTGGATTTCAAAATCCCGACCAGTTATAACACTGAATTTGAAAATCCCGACCGATTATAAAAACTGGATTTGAAAATCCCGACTAGTTATAAAAACTTGATTTAAAAATCCTGACCAGTTATAGAAACTGGATTTGAAAATCCCGACCAGTTATAAAAACTGGATTTGAAAATCCCGACCAGTTATAAAACTGGATTTGAAAATCCCGACCAGTTATAGAAACTGGAATTGAAAATCCTGATAAGTTATAACACTGGATTTGAAAATCCCGACCAATTATAAAACTAGATTTAAAAATCCGGACCTGTTATAGAAACTGGATTTGAAAATCCCGACCAGTTATAAATCTGGATTTGAAAATCCCAACCAGTTATAAAACTACATTTAAAAATCCCGACCTGTTATAGAAACTGCATTTGAAAAATCCCGACTAGTTATAAAAACTAGATTTGAAAATCCCAACCAGTTATAGAAACTGAATTTGAAAATCCTGACCAGTTATAGAAACTGGATTTGAAAATCCCGACCAGTTATAGAAACTGGATTTGAAAATCCCGACTAGTTATAAAAACTGGATTTGAAAATCCCAACCAGTTATAAAACTAGATTTAAAAATCCCGACCAGTTATAGAAACTGAATTTGAGAATCCTGACCAGTTATAAAACTGGATTTGAAAATCCCGACCAGTTATAGAAATTGGATTTGAAAATCCCGACCAGTTATGACACTAGATTTGGAAATCACGACCAGTTATAGAAACTGGATTTAAAAATCCTGACCAGTTATAAAACTGGATTTGAAAATCCCGACCAGTTATAGAAACTGGATTTGAAAATCCCGACTAGTTATAAAAACTGGATTTGAGAATCCCAACCAGTTATAGAAACTGGATTTCAAAATCCCGACCAGTTATAAAAACTGGAGTTGAAAATCCCGACCAGTTATAACACTGAATTTGAAAATCCCGATCAGTTATAAAAACTGAATTTGAAAATCCCGACCAGTTATAGAAACTGGATTTGAAAATCCTGACCAGTTATAGAAACTGAATTTTAAAATCCCGACCAGTTATAAAAACTGGATTTGAAAATCCCGACCTTTTATAAAACTGGATTTGAAGATCCCGACGAGTTATAGAAACTGAATTTGAAAATCCTGATGAGTTATAACACTGGATTTGAAAATCCCGACCAATTCTAAAACTAGATTTGAAAATCCCGACCAGTTATAGAAAATGGATTTGAAAATCCCGACCAGTTATAAAACTGGATTTGAAAATCCCGACCAGTTATAAAACTGGATTTAAAAATCCTGACCAGTTATAGAAACTGGATTTTAAAATCCCGACCAGTTATAAAACTGGATTGGACAATCCCGACTAGTTATAGAAACTGGATTTGAAAATCCTGACCAGTTATAAAACTGGATTTGAAAATCCCGACCAGTTATAGAAACTGGATTTAAAAATTTCGACCAGTTATGACACTAGATTTGAAAATCCCGACCTGTTATAGATACTTGATTTGAAAATCCCGACCAGTTATAAAAACTGGAGTGGAAAATCCCGACCAGTTATAGAAACTGGATTTGAAAATCCCGACCAGTTATAAAAATTGGATTTGAAAATCCCGACCAGTTATAAAACTGGATTTGAAAATCCCGACCAGTTATAGAAACTGGATTAGAAAATTCTGATCAGTTATAACACTGGATTTGAAAATCCCAACCAATTATAAAACTAGTTTTGAAAATCCGGACCTGTTATAGAAACTGGATTTGAAAATCCCAACCAGTTATAAATCTGGATTTGAAAATCCCAACCAGTTATAAAACTAGATTTTAAAATCCCGACCAATTATAGAAACTGCATTTGAAAATCCTGACCAGTTATAAAACTGGATTTGAAAATCCCGACCAGTTATAGAAATTGGATTTGAAAATCCCGACCAATTCTAAAACTAGATTTGAAAATCCCGACCAGTTATAGAAAATGGATTTGAAAATCCCGACCAGTTATAGAAACTGGATTTGAAAATCCCGACCAGTTATAAAACTGGATTTAAAAATCCCGACCAGTTATAGAAACTGGATTTGAAAATCCCGACCAGTTATAAAACTGGATTTGAAAAGCCCGACTAGTTATAGAAACTGGATTTGAAAATCCTGACCAGTTATAAAAGTGGATTTGAAAATCCCGACCAGTTATAGAAACTGGATTTAAAAATTTCGACCAGGTATGACACTAGATTTGAAAATCCCGACCTGTTATAGATACTTGATTTGAAAATCCCGACCAGTTATAAAAACTGGAGTTGAAAATCCCGACCAGTTATAGAAACTGGATTTGAAAATCCCGACCAGTTATAAAAATTGGATTTGAAAATCCCGACCAGTTATAAAACTGGATTTGAAAATCCCGACCAGTTATAGAAACTGGATTAGAAAATTCTGATCAGTTATAACACTGGATTTGAAAATCCCAACCAATTATAAAACTAGTTTTGAAAATCCGGACCTGTTATAGAAACTGGATTTGAAAATCCCAACCAGTTATAAATCTGGATTTGAAAATCCCAACCAGTTATAAAACTAGATTTAAAAATCCCTACCAGTTATAGAAACTGCATTTGAAAATCCTGACCAGTTATAAAACTCGATTTGAAAATCTCGACCAGTTATAAAAACTGGATTTGAAAATCCTGATCAGTTATAGAAACTGAATTCGAAAATCCTGACCAGTTATAAAAACTGGATTTGAAAATCCTGACCAGTTATAGAAACTGAATTTGAAAATCCGGACCAGTTATAAAAACTGGATTTGAAAATCCCGACCAGTTATAAAACTAGATTTGAAAATCCCGACGAGTTATAGAAACTGAATTTGAAAATCCTGATAAGTTATAACACTGGATTTGAAAATCCCGACCAATTATAAAACTAGATTTGAAAATCCCGACCAGTTATAGAAAATGGATTTAAAAATCCCGACCAGTTATAAATCTGTAATTGAAAATCACGACCAGTTATAGAAACTGGATTTCAAAATCCCGACCAGTTATAGAAACTGAATTTGAAAATCCCGACCAATTATAGAAACTGGATTTGAAAATCTCGACCTGTTATAACACTGAATTTGAAAATCCCGACCGGTTATAAAAACTGGATTTGAAAATCCCGACCAGTTATAGAAACTTGATTTGAAAATCCTGACCAGTTATAAAAACTGGATTTGAAAATCCCGACCAGTTATAAAAACTGGATTTGAAAATCCCGACCAATTATAAAACTGGATTTGAAAATCCCGACCAGTTATAGAAACTGGATTTGAAAATCCCGACCTGTTATAAAATCTGATATTGAAAATCCCGACCAGTTATAGAAACTGGATTTCAAAATCCCGACCAGTTATAACACTGAATTTGAAAATCCCGACCGATTATAAAAACTGGATTTGAAAATCCCGACCATTTATAGAAACTTGATTTGAAAATCCTGACCAGTTATAGAAACTGAATTTGAAAATCCTGACCAGTTATAAAAACTGGATTTGAAAATCCTGACCAGTTATAGAAACTGAATTTGAAAATCCCGACCAGTTATAAAAACTGGATTTGAAAATCCCGACAAGTTATAAAACTGGATTTGAAAATCCCGACGAGTTATAGAAACTGAATTTGAAAATCCTGATCAGTTATAACACTGGATTTGAAAATCCCGACCAATTATAAAACTAGATTTGAAAATCCCGACCAGTTATAGAAAATGGATTTGAAAATCCCGACCAGTTATAAAACTGGATTTAAAAATCCCGACCAGCTATAGAAACTGGATTTGAAAATCCCGACTAGTTATAAAAACTGGATTTGAAAATCCCAACCAGTTATAGAAACTGGATTTCAAAATCCCGACCAGTTATAGAAACTGGAGTTGAAAATACCGACTAGTTATAACACTGAATTTGAAAAACCCGACCAGTTATAAAAACTGAATTTGAAAATCCCGACCAGTTATAGAAACTGGATTTGAAAATCCTGACCAGTTATAGAAACTGAATTTGAAAATCCCGACCAGTTATAAAAACTGGATTTGAAAATCCCGACCAGTTATAAAACTGAATTTGAAAATCCCGATGAGTTATAACACTGGATTTGAAAATCGCGACCAATTATAAAATTAGATTTGAAAATCCAGACTAGTTATAGAAAATGGATTTGAAAATCCCGACCAGTTATAAAACTGGATTTGAAAATCCCGACGAGTTATAGAAACTGAATTTGAAAATTCTCATCAGTTATAACACTGGATTTGAAAATCCCGACCAATTATAAAACTAGATTTGAAAATCCCGACCAGTTATAGAAAATGGATTTGAAAATCCCGACCAGTTATAAAACTGGATTTGAAAATCTCGACCAGTTATAAAACTGGATTTGAAAATCCCGACCAGTTATAGAAACTGGATTTGAAAATCCTGACCAGTTATAGAAACTGGATTTGAAAATCCCGACCAGTTATAAAATCTAGAATTGAAAATCCCGACTAGTTATAGAAACTGGATTTCAAAATCCCGACCAGTTATAGAAACTGCATTTGAAAATCCCGACCAGTTATAGAAAATTGATTTGAAAATCCCGACCAGTTATAACACTGAATTTGAAAATCCCGACCGGTTATAAAAACTGGATTTGAAAATCCCGACCAGTTATAGAAACTTGATTTGAAAATCCTGACCAGTTATAGAAACTGGATTTGAAAATCCCGACTAATTATAAAAACTGGATTTGAAAATCTCAACCAGTTATAAAACTCGATTTGAAAATCCCGACCGGTTATAAAAACTGGATTTGAAAATCCCGACCAGTTATAGAAACTTGATTTGAAAATCCTGACCAGTTTTAGAAACTGGATTTGAAAATCCGGACTAGTTATAAAAACTGGATTTGAAAATCCCAACCAGTTATAAAACTCGATTTGAAAATCCCGACCAGTTATAGAAACTGGATTTGAAAATCCTGATCAGTTATAACACTGGATTTGAAAATCCCGACCAATTATAAAACTAGATTTGAAAATCCGGACCTGTTATAGAAACTAGATTTGAAAATCCCGACCAGTTATAAATCTGGATTTGAAAATCCTAACCAGTTATAAAACTAGATTTAAAAATCCCGACCAGTTATAGAAACTGCATTTGAAAATCCTGACCAGTTATAAAACTCGATTTGAAAATCTCGACCAGTTATAAAAACTGGATTTGAAAATCCTGATCAGTTATAGAAACTGAATTTGAAAATCCTGACCAGTTATAAAAACTGGATTTGAAAATCCTGACCAGTTATAGAAACTGAATTTGAAAATCCGGACCAGTTATAAAAACTGGATTTGAAAATCCCGACCAGTTATAAAACTAGATTTGAAAATCCCGACGAGTTATAGAAACTGAATTTGAAAATCCTGATAAGTTATAACACTGGATTTGAAAATCCCGACCAATTATAAAACTAGATTTGAAAATCCCGACCAGTTATAGAAAATGGATTTAAAAATCCCGACCAGTTATAAATCTGTAATTGAAAATCCCGACCAGTTATAGAAACTGGATTTCAAAATCCCGACCAGTTATAGAAACTGAATTTGAAAATCCCGACCAGTTATAGAAACTGGATTTGAAAATCTCGACCTGTTATAACACTGAATTTGAAAATCCCGACCGGTTATAAAAACTGGATTTGAAAATCCCGACCAGTTATAGAAACTTGATTTGAAAATCCTGACCAGTTATAAAAACTGGATTTGAAAATCCCGACCAGTTATAAAAACTGGATTTGAAAATCCCGACCAATTATAAAACTGGATTTGAAAATCCCGACCAGTTATAGAAACTGGATTTGAAAATCCCGACCTGTTATAAAATCTGTTATTGAAAATCCCGACCAGTTATAGAAACTGGATTTCAAAATCCCGACCAGTTATAACACTGAATTTGAAAATCCCGACCGATTATAAAAACTGGATTTGAAAATCCCGACCAATTATAGAAACTTGATTTGAAAATCCTGACCAGTTATAGAAACTGAATTTGAAAATCCTGACCAGTTATAAAAACTGGATTTGAAAATCCTGACCAGTTATAGAAACTGAATTTGAAAATCCCGACCAGTTATAAAAACTGGATTTGAAAATCCCGACAAGTTATAAAACTGGATTTGAAAATCCCGACGAGTTATAGAAACTGAATTTGAAAATCCTGATCAGTTATAACACTGGATTTGAAAATCCCGACCAATTATAAAACTAGATTTGAAAATCCCGACCAGTTATAGAAAATGGATTTGAAAATCCCGACCAGTTATAAAATTGGATTTAAAAATCCCGACCAGCTATAGAAACTGGATTTGAAAATCCCGACTAGTTATAAAAACTGGATTTGAAAATCCCAACCAGTTATAGAAACTGGATTTCAAAATCCCGACCAGTTATAGAAACTGGAGTTGAAAATACCGACTAGTTATAACACTGAATTTGAAAAACCCGACCAGTTATAAAAACTGAATTTGAAAATCCCGACCAGTTATAGAAACTGGATTTGAAAATCCTGACCAGTTATAGAAACTGAATTTGAAAATCCCGACCAGTTATAAAAACTGGATTTGAAAATCCCGACCAGTTATAAAACTGAATTTGAAAATCCCGATGAGTTATAACACTGGATTTGAAAATCGCGACCAATTATAAAATTAGATTTGAAAATCCAGACCAGTTATAGAAAATGGATTTGAAAATCCCGACCAGTTATAAAACTGGATTTGAAAATCCCGACGAGTTATAGAAACTGAATTTGAAAATTCTCATCAGTTATAACACTGGATTTGAAAATCCCGACCAATTATAAAACTAGATTTGAAAATCCCGACCAGTTATAGAAAATGGATTTGAAAATCCCGACCAGTTATAAAACTGGATTTGAAAATCTCGACCAGTTATAAAACTGGATTTGAAAATCCCGACCAGTTATAGAAACTGGATTTGAAAATCCTGACCAGTTATAGAAACTGGATTTGAAAATCCCGACCAGTTATAAAATCTAGAATTGAAAATCCCGACTAGTTATAGAAACTGGATTTCAAAATCCCGACCAGTTATAGAAACTGCATTTGAAAATCCCGACCAGTTATAGAAACTTGATTTGAAAATCCCGACCAGTTATAACACTGAATTTGAAAATCCCGACCGGTAATAAAAACTGGATTTGAAAATCCCGACCAGTTATAGAAACTTGATTTGAAAATCCTGACCAGTTATAGAAACTGGATTTGAAAATCCCGACTAATTATAAAAACTGGATTTGAAAATCTCAACCAGTTATAAAACTCGATTTGAAAATCCCGACCGGTTATAAAAACTGGATTTGAAAATCCCGACCAGTTATAGAAACTTGATTTGAAAATCCTGACTAGTTTTAGAAATTGGATTTGAAAATCCCGACTAGTTATAAAAACTGGATTTGAAAATCCCAACCAGTTATAAAACTCGATTTGAAAATCCCGACCAGTTATAGAAACTGGATTTGAAAATCCTGATCAGTTATAACACTGGATTTGAAAATCCCGACCAATTATAAAACTAGATTTGAAAATCCGGACCTGTTATAGAAACTGGATTTGAAAATCCCGACCAGTTATAAATCTGGATTTGAAAATCCTAACCAGTTATAAAACTAGATTTAAAAATCCCGACCAGTTATAGAAACTGCATTTGAAAATCCTGACCAGTTATAAAACTGGATTTGAAAATCCCGACCAGTTATAGAAATTGGATTTGAAAATCCCGACCAGTTATGACACTAGATTTGGAAATCACGACCAGTTATAGAAACTCGATTTGAAAATCCTGACCAGTTATAAAAAGTGGATTTGAAAATCCGACCAGTTATAGAAACTGGATTTGAAAATCCCGAATAGTTGTAAAAACTGAATTTTGAAAATCCCGACCAGTTACTTAAACTGGATTTGAAAATCCCGACCAGTTATAAAAACTAGATTTGAAAATTCCGACCAGTTATAGAAATTGGATATGAAAATCCCGACCAGTTATAGAAACTGGATTTGAAAATCCCGACCAGTTATAAAAAGTAGATTTGAAAATCCCGACCAGTTATAAAACTGGATTTGAAAATCCCGACCAGTTATAGAAACTGGATTTGAAAATCCCGACCAGTTATAAAAACTGGATTTGAAAATTCCGACCAGTTATAAAAACTGGATTTCAAAATCCCGACCAGTTATAGAAACTGGATTTGAAAATCCCGACCAGTTATAGAAACTGGATTTGAAAATCCCGACCAGTTATAACACTGAATTTGAAAATCCCGACCAGTTATAAAAACTGGATTTGAAAATCCCGACCAGTTATAAAAACTGGATTTGAAAATCCTGACCAGTTATAGAAACTGAATTTGAAAATCCTGACCAGTTATAAAAACTGGATTTGAAAATCCTGACCAGTTATAGAAACTGAATTTGAAAATCCCGACCAGTTATAAAAACTGGATTTGAAAATCCCGACAAGTTATAAAACTGGATTTGAAAATCCCGACGAGTTATAGAAACTGAATTTGAAAATCCTGACCAGTTATAAAAAGTGGATTTGAAAATCCGACCAGTTATAGAAACTGGATTTGAAAATCCCGACCAGTTGTAAAAACTGAATTTTGAAAATCCCGACCAATTACAAAAACTGGATTTGAAAATCCCGACCAGTTATAAAAACTAGATTTGAAAATCCCGACCAGTTATAGAAATTGGATATGAAAATCCCGACCAGTTATAGAAACTGGATTTGAAAATCCGGACCAGTTATAAAAACTAGATTTGAAAATCCCGACCAGTTATAAAACTGGATTTGAAAATCTCGACCAGTTATAGAAACTGGATTTGAAAATCCCGACCAGTTATAAAAACAGGATTTGAAAACCCCGACCAGTTATAAAAACTGGATTTCAAAATCCCGACCAGTTATAGAAACTGGATTTGAAAATCCCGACCAGTTATAGAAACTGGATTTGAAAATCCCGACCAGTTATAACACTGATTTTGAAAATCCCGACCAGTTATAAAAACTGGATTTGAAAATCCCGACCAGTTATAAAAACTGGATTTGAAAATCCTGACCAGTTATAGAAACTGAATTTGAAAATCCTGACCAGTTATAAAAACTGGATTTGAAAATCCTGACCAGTTATAGAAACTGAATTTGAAAATCCCGACCAGTTATAAAAACTGGATTTGAAAATCCCGACAAGTTATAAAACTGGATTTGAAAATCCCGACGAGTTATAGAAACTGAATTTGAAAATCCTGATCAGTTATAACACTGGATTTGAAAATCCCGACCAATTATAAAACTAGATTTGAAAATCCCGACCAGTTATAGAAAATGGATTTGAAAATCCCGACCAGTTATAAAACTGGATTTAAAAATCCCGACCAGATATAGAAACTGGATTTGAAAATCCCGACTAGTTATAAAAACTGGATTTGAAAATCCCAACCAGTTATAGAAACTGGATTTCAAAATCCCGACCAGTTATAGAAACTGGAGTTGAAAATCCCGACTAGTTATAACACTGAATTTGAAAAACCCGACCAGTTATAAAAACTGAATTTGAAAATCCCGACCAGTTATAGAAACTGGATTTGAAAATCCTGACCAGTTATAGAAACTGAATTTGAAAATCCCGACTAGTTATAAAAACTGGATTTGAAAATCCCGACCAGTTATAAAACTGAATTTGAAAATCCCGATGAGTTATAACACTGGATTTGAAAATCCCAACCAATTATAAAATTAGATTTGAAAATCCCGACCAGTTATAGAAAATGGATTTGAAAATCCCGACCAGTTATAAAACTGGATTTGAAAATCCCGACGAGTTATAGAAACTGAATTTGAAAATTCCGATCAGTTATAACACTGGATTTGAAAATCCCGACCAATTATAAAACTAGATTTGAAAATCCCGACCAGTTATAGAAAATGGATTTGAAAATCCCGACCAGTTATAAAACTGGATTTGAAAATCCCGACCAGTTATAAAACTGGATTTGAAAATCCCGAACAGTTATAGAAACTGGATTTGAAAATCCTGACCAGTTATAGAAACTGGATTTGAAAATCCCGACCCGTTATAAAATCTGCAATTGAAAATCTCGACCAGTTATAGAAACTGGATTTCAAAATCCCGACCAGTTATAGAAACTGCATTTGAAAATCCTGACCAGTTATAGAAACTTGATTTGAAAATCCCGACCAGTTATAACACTGAATTTGAAAATCCCGACCGGTTATAAAAATTGGATTTGAAAATCCCGACCAGTTATAGAAACTTGATTTGAAAATCCTGACCAGTTTTAGAAACTGGATTTCAAAATCCCGACTAGTTATAAAAACTGGATTTGAAAATCCCAACCAGTTATAAAACTCGATTTGAAAATCCCGACCGGTTATAAAAACTGGATTTGAAAATCCCGACCAGTTATAGAAACTTGATTTGAAAATCCTAACCAGTTATAGAAACTGGATTTGAAAATCCCGACTAGTTATAAAAACTGGATTTGAAAATCCCAACCAGTTATAAAACTCGATTTGAAAATCCCGACCAGTTATAGAAACTGGATTTGAAAATCCTGATCAGTTATAACACTGGATTTGAAAATCCCGACCAATTATAAAACTAGATTTGAAAATCCGGACCTGTTATAGAAACTGGATTTGAAAATCCCGACCAGTTATAAATCTGGATTTGAAAATCCCAACCAGTTATAAAACTGCATTTGAAAATCCTGACCAGTTATAAAACTGGATTTGAAAATCCCGACCAGTTATAGAAATTGGATTTGAAAATCCCGACCAGTTATGACACTAGATTTGGAAATCACGACCAGTTATAGAAACTGGATTTGAAAATCCTGACCAGTTATAGAAAGTGGATTTGAAAATCCGATCAGTTATAGAAACTGGATTTGAAAATCCCGACCAGTTGTAAAAACTGAATTTTGAAAATCCCGACCAGTTACAAAAACTGGATTTGAAAATCCCGACCAGTTATAAAAACTAGATTTGAAAATCCCGACCAGTTATAGAAATTGGATATGAAAATCCCGACCAGTTATAGAAACTGGATTTGAAAATCCCGACCAGTTATAAAAACTAGATTTGAAAATCCCGACCAGTTATAAAACTGGATTTGAAAATCCCGACCAGTTATAGAAACTGGATTTGAAAATCCCGACCAGTTATAAAAACTGAATTTGAAAATCCCGACCAGTTATAAAAACTGGATTTCAAAATCCCGACCAGTTATAGAAACTGGATTTGAAAATCCCGAACAGTTATAGAAACTGGATTTGAAAATCCCGACCAGTTATAACACTGAATTTGAAAATCCCGACCAGTTATAAAAACTGGATTTGAAAATCCCGACCAGTTATAAAAACTGTATTTGAAAATCCTGATCAGTTATAGAAACTGAATTTGAAAATCCTGACCAGTTATAAAAACTGGATTTGAAAATCCTGACCAGTTATAGAAACTGAATTTGAAAATCCGGACCAGTTATAAAAACTGGATTTGAAAATCCCGACCAGTTATAAAACTAGATTTGAAAATCCCGACGAGTTATAAAAACTGAATTTGAAAATCCTGATCAGTTATAACACTGGATTTGAAAATCCCGACCAATTATAAAACTAGATTTGAAAATCCCGACCAGTTATAGAAAATGGATTTAAAAATCCCGACCAGTTATAAATCTGTAATTGAAAATCCCGACCAGTTATAGAAACTGGATTTCAAAATCCCGACCAGTTATAGAAACTGAATTTGAAAATCCCGACCAGTTATAGAAACTGGATTTGAAAATCCCGACCTGTTATAACACTGAATTTGAAAATCTCGACCGGTTATAAAAACTGGATTTGAAAATCCCGACCAGTTATAGAAACTTGATTTGAAAATCCTGACCAGTTATAAAAACTGGATTTGAAAATCCCGACCAATTATAAAAACTGGATTTGAAAATCCCGACCAATTATAAAACTGGATTTGAAAATCCCGACCAGTTATAGAAACTGGATTTGAAAATCCCGACCAGTTATAAAATCTGTTATTGAAAATCCCGACCAGTTATAGAAACTGGATTTCAAAATCCCGACCAGTTATAACACTGAATTTGAAAATCCCGACCGGTTATAAAAACTGGATTTGAAAATCCCGACCAGTTATAGAAACTTGATTTGAAAATCCTGACCAGTTATAGAAACTGGATTTGAAAATCCCGACCAGTTATAAAACTGGATTTGAAAATCCCGACCAGTTATAGAAACTGGATTTGAAAATCCTGATCAGTTATAACACTGGATTTGAAAATCCCGACCAATTATAAAACTAGATTTGAAAATCCGGACCTGTTATAGAAACTGTATTTGAAAATCCCGACCAGTTATAAATCTAGATTTGAAAATCCCAACCAGTTATAAAACTAGATTTTAAAATCCCGACCAGTTATAGAAACTGGATTTGAAAATCTTGACCAGTTATAGAAACTGGATTTGAAAATATCGACCAGTTATAGAAACTGGATTTGAAAATCCCGACCAGATATAGAAACTGGATTTGAAAATCCCGACTAGTTATAAAACTGGATTTGAAAATCCCGACGAGTTATAGAAACTGAATTTGAAAATCCTGATCAGTTATAACACTGGATTTGAAAATCCCGACCAATTATAAAACTAGATTTGAAAATCCCGACCAGTTATAGAAATTGGATTTGAAAATCCCGACCAGTTATAACACTGAATTTGAAAGTCCCGACCGGTTATAAAAACTGGATTTGAAAATCCCGACCAGTTATAGAAACTTGATTTGAAAATCCTAACCAGTTATAAAAACTGGATTTGAAAATCCCGACCAGTTATAAAAACTGGATTTGAAAATCTCGACCAGTTATAAAACTGGATTTGAAAATCCCGACCAGTTATAGAAACTGGATTTGAAAATCCCGACCAGTTATAAAATCTGGAATTGAAAATCCCGACCAGTTATAGAAACTGGATTTCAAAATCCCGACCAGTTATAACACTGAATTTGAAAATCCCGACCGGTTATAAAAACTGGATTTGAAAATCCCGACTAGTTATAAAAACTTGATTTAAAAATCCTGACCAGTTATAGAAACTGGATTTGAAAATCCCGACCAGTTATAGAAACTCGAATTGAAAATCCTGATCAGTTATAACACTGGATTTGAAAATCCCGACCAATTATAAAACTAGATTTGAAAATCCGGACCTGTTATAGAAACTGGATTTGAAAATCCCGACCAGTTATAAATCTGGATTTGAAAATCCCAACCAGTTATAAAACTATATTTAAAAATCCCGACCTATTATAGAAACTGCATTTGAAAAATCCCGACCAGTTATAAAAACTAGATTTGAAAATCCCAACCAGTTATAGAAACTGGATTTGAAAATCCTGACCAGTTATAGAAACTGGATTTGAAAATCCCGACCAGTTATAGAAACTGAATTTGAGAATCCTGACCAGTTGTAAAACTGGATTTGAAAATCCCGACCAGTTATAGAAATTGGATTTGAAAATCCCGACCAGTTATGACACTAGATTTGGAAATCACGACCAGTTATAGAAACTGGATTTGAAAATGCTGACCAGTTATAAAACTGGATTTGAAAATCCCGACCAGTTATAGAAACTGGATTTGAAAATCCCGACTAGTTATAGAAACTGGATTTGAAAATCCCGACTAGTTATAAAAACTGGATTTGAGAATCCCAACCAGTTATAGAAACTGGATTTCAAAATCCCGACCAGTTATAAAAACTGGAGTTGAAAATCCCGACCAGTTATAACACTGAATTTGAAAATCCCAACCAGTTATAAAAACTGAATTTGAAAATCCCGACCAGTTATAGAAACTGTATTTGAAAATCCTGACCAGTTATAGAAACTATATTTGAAAATCCGGACCTGTTATAGAAACTGGATTTGAAAATCCCGACCAGTTATAAATCTGGATTTGAAAATCCCAACCAGTTATAAAACTATATTTAAAAATCCCGACCTATTATATAAACTGCATTTGAAAAATCCCGACCAGTTATAAAAACTAGATTTGAAAATCCCAACCAGTTATAGAAACTGGATTTGAAAATCCTGACCAGTTATAGAAACTGGATTTGAAAATCCCGACCAGTTATAGAAACTGAATTTGAGAATCCTGACCAGTTATAAAACTGGATTTGAAAATCCCGACCAGTTATAGAAATTGGATTTGAAAATCCCGACCAGTTATGACACTAGATTTGGAAATCACGACCAGTTATAGAAACTGGATTTGAAAATCCTGACCAGTTATAAAACTGGATTTGAAAATCCCGACCAGTTATAGAAACTGGATTTGAAAATCCCGACTAGTTATAGAAACTGGATTTGAAAATCCCGACCAGTTATAAATCTGGATTTGAAAATCCCAACCAGTTATAAAACTATATTTAAAAATCCCGACCTATTATAGAAACTGCATTTGAAAAATCCCGACCAGTTATAAAAACTAGATTTGAAAATCCCAACCAGTTATAGAAACTGGATTTGAAAATCCTGACCAGTTATAGAAACTGGATTTGAAAATCCCGACCAGTTATAGAAACTGAATTTGAGAATCCTGACCAGTTATAAAACTGGATTTGAAAATCCCGACCAGTTATAGAAATTGGATTTGAAAATCCCGACCAGTTATGACACTAGATTTGGAAATCACGACCAGTTATAGAAACTGGATTTGAAAATCCTGACCAGTTATAAAACTGGATTTGAAAATCCCGACCAGTTATAGAAACTGGATTTTAAAATCCCGACTAGTTATAGAAACTGGATTTGAAAATCCCGACTAGTTATAAAAACTGGATTTGAGAATCCCAACCAGTTATAGAAACTGGATTTCAAAATCCCGACCAGTTATAAAAACTGGAGTTGAAAATCCCGACCAGTTATAACACTGAATTTGAAAATCCCGACCAGTTATAAAAACTGAATTTGAAAATCCCGACCAGTTATAGAAACTGTATTTGAAAATCCTGACCAGTTATAGAAACTGAATTTTAAAATCCCGACCAGTTATAAAAACTGGATTTGAAAATCCCGACCTGTTATAAAACTGGATTTGAAGATCCCGACGAGTTATAGAAACTGAATTTGAAAATCCTGATGAGTTATAACACTGGATTTGAAAATCCCGACCAATTCTAAAACTAGATTTGAAAATCCCGACCAGTTATAGAAAATAGATTTGAAAATCCCGACCAGTTATAAAACTGGATTTGAAAATCCCGACCAGTTATAAAACTGGATTTAAAAATCCCGACCAGTTATAGAAACTGGATTTGAAAATCCCGACCAGTTATAAAACTGGATTGGACAATCCCGACTAGTTATAAAACTGGATTTGAAAATCCCGACCAGTTATAGAAACTGGATTTAAAAATTTCGACCAGTTATGACACTAGATTTGAAAATCCCGACCTGTTATAGATACTTGATTTGAAAATCCCGACCAGTTATAAAAACTGGAGTTGAAAATCCCGACCAGTTATAAAAACTAGATTTGAAAATCCCGACTAGTTATAAAAATTGGATTTGAAAATCCCGACCAGTTATAAAACTGGATTTGAAAATCCCGACCAGTTATAGAAACTGGATTAGAAAATTCTGATCAGTTATAACACTGGATTTGAAAATCCCAACCAATTATAAAACTAGTTTTGAAAATCCGGACCTGTTATAGAAACTGGATTTGAAAATCCCGACCTGTTATAAATCTGGATTTGAAAATCCCAACCAGTTATAAAACTAGATTTAAAAATCCCGACCAGTTATAGAAACTGCATTTGAAAATCCTGACCAGTTATAAAACTCGATTTGAAAATCTCGACCAGTTATAGAAATTGGATTTGAAAATCCCGACCAGTTATGACACTAGATTTGGAAATCACGACCAGTTATACAAACTGGATTTGAAAATCCCGACCAGTTATAGAAACTGGATTTGAAAATCCCGACCATTTATAGAAACTGGATTTGAAAATCCCGACCAGTTGTAAAAACTGAATTTTGAAAATCCCGACCAGTTATAAAAACTAGATTTGAAAATCCCGACCAGTTATAGAAACTGGATTTGAAAATCCCGACCAGTTATAGAAACTAGATTTGAAAATCCCGACCAGTTATAAAACTGGATTTGAAAATCCCGACCAGTTATAGAAACTGGATTTGAAAATCTTAACCAGTTATAAAAACTGGATTTGAAAATCCAGACCAGTTATAGAAACTGGATTTCAAAATCCCGACCAGTTATAGAAACTGGATTTGAAAATCCCGACCAGTTATAGATACTTGATTTGAAAATCCTGACCAGTTATAGAAACTGGATTTGAAAATCTCGACCAGTTATAGAAACTGGATTTGAAAATCCCGACCAGTTATAGAAATTAGATTTGAAAATCCTGACGAGTTATAAAAACTGGATTTGAAAATCCCGACCAGTTATATAAACTAGATTTAAAAATCCCGACCAGTTATCGAAACTGGATTTGAAAATCCCGACCAGTTATAGATACTTGATTTGAAAATCCCGAACAGTTATAAAAACTGGAGTTGAAAATCCCGACCAGTTATAGAAACTGGATTTGAAAATCCTGACCAGTTATAGAAACTGGATTTGAAAATCTCGACCAGTTATAGAAACTGGATTTGAAAATCCCGACCAGTTATAGAAATTAGATTTGAAAATCCTGACGAGTTATAAAAACTGGATTTGAAAATCCCAACCAGTTATATAAACTAGATTTGAAAATCCCGACCAGTTATCGAAACTGGATTTGAAAATCCCGACCAGTTATAGAAACTGGAGTTGAAAATCCCGACCAGTTATAAAACTGAATTTAAAAATCCCGACCAGTTATAAAAACTGAATTTGAAAATCCCGACCAGTTATAGAAACTGGATTTGAAAATACTGACCAGTTATAGAAACTGGATTTGAAAATCCCGACCAGTTATAAAAACTAGATTTGAAAATCCCGACCAGTTATAGAAACTGGATTTGAAAATCCCGACCAGTTATAGAAACTGGATTTGAAAATATCGACCAATTATAGAAACTAGATTTGAAAATCCCGACCAGTTATAAAACTGGATTTGAAAATCTCGACCAGTTATAGAAACTGGATTTGAAAATCCCGACCAGTTATAAAAACTGGATTTGAAAATCCCAACCAGTGTTAGAAACTGGATTTCAAAATCCCGACCAGTTATAGAAACTGGAGTTGAAAATCCCGACCAGTTATAACACTGAATTTGAAAATCCCGACCAGTTATAAAACTGGATTTGAAAATCCCGACGAGTTATAGAAACTGAATTTGAAAATCCTGAAAAGTTATAACACTGGATTTGAAAATACTGACCAGTTATAGAAACTGGATTTGAAAATCCCGACCAGTTATAAAAACTAGATTTGAAAATCCCGACCAGTTATAGAAACTGGATTTCAAAATCCCGACCAGTTATAGAAACTGGAGTTGAAAATCCCGACCAGTTATAACACTGAAATTTAAAATCCCGACCAGTTATAAAACTGAATTTAAAAATCCCGACCAGTTATAAAAACTGAATTTGAAAATCCCGACCAGTTATAGAAACTGGATTTGAAAATACTGACCAGTTACAGAAACTGGATTTGAAAATCCCGACCAGTTATAAAAACTAGATTTGAAAATCCCGACCAGTTATAGAAACTGGATTTGAAAATCCGGACCAGTTATAGAAACTGGATTTGAAAATATCGACCAATTATAGAAACTAGATTTGAAAATCCCGACCAGTTATAAAACTGGATTTGAAAATCTCGACCAGTTATAGAAACTGGATTTGAAAATCCCGACCAGTTATAAAAACTGGATTTGAAAATCCCAACCAGTTATAGAAACTGGATTTCAAAATCCCGACAAGTTATAGAAACTGGAGTTGAAAATCCCGACCAGTTATAACACTGAATTTGAAAATCCCGACCAGTTATGACACTAGATTTGAAAATCCCGACCTGTTATAGATACTTGATTTGAAAATCCCGAACAGTTATAAAAACTGGAGTTGAAAATCCCGACCAGTTATAGAAACTGGATTTGAAAATCCTGACCAGTTATAGAAACTGGATTTGAAAATCTCGACCAGTTATAGAAACTGGATTTGAAAATCCAGACCAGTTATAGAAACTGGATTTGAAAATCCCGACCAGTTATAAAATCTGGAATTGAAAATCTCGACCAGTTATAGAAACTGGATTTCAATATCCCGACCAGTTATAGAAACTGAATTTGAAAATCCCGACCAGGTATAGAAACTGGATTTGAAAATCCCGACCAGTTATAACACTGAATTTGAAAATCCCGACCGGTTATAAAAACTGGATTTGAAAATCCCGACGAGTTATAGAAACTTGATTTGAAAATCCTGACCAGTTATAGAAACTGAATTTGAAAATCCTGACCAGTTATAAAAACTGGATTTGAAAATCCTGACCAGTTATAGAAACTGAATTTGAAAATCCCGACCAGTTATAAAAACTGGATTTGAAAATCCCGACAAGTTATAAAACTGGATTTGAAAATCATGACGGGTTATAGAAACTGAATTTCAAAATCGTGATCAGTTATAACACTGGATTTGAAAATCATGACCAATTATAAAACTAGATTTGAAAATCCCGACCAGTTATAGAAAATGGATTTAAAAATCCCGACCAGTTATAAATCTGTAATTGAAAATCCCGACCAGTTATAGAAACTGGATTTCAAAATCCCGACCAGTTATAGAAACTGAATTTGAAAATCCCGACCAGTTATAGAAACTGGATTTGAAAATCCCGACCTGTTATAACACTGAATTTGAAAATCCCGACCGGTTATAAAAACTGGATTTGAAAATCCCGACCAGTTAAAAAACTGGATTTGAAAATCCCGACCAGTTATAAAACTGGATTTAAAAATCCCGACCAGTTATAGAAATTAGATTTGAAAATCCTGACGAGTTATAAAAACTGGATTTGAAAATCCCGACCAGTTATAAAAACTAGATTTGAAAATCCCGACCAGTTATCGAAACTGGATTTGAAAATCCCGACCAGTTATAGAAACTGGATTTGAAAATATCGACCACTTTTAGAAACTAGATTTGAAAATCCCGACCAGTTATAAAACTGGATTTGAAAATCCCGACCAGTTATAGAAACTGGATTTAAAAATCCTGACTAGTTATAAAAACTGGATTTGAAAATCCCAACCAGTTATAGAAACTGGATTTCAAAATCCCGACCAGTTATAGAAACTGGAGTTGAAAATCCCGACCAGTTATAAAACTGAATTTAAAAATCCCGACCAGTTATAAAAACTGAATTTGAAAATCCCGACCAGTTATAGAAACTGGATTTGAAAATACTGACCAGTTATAGAAACTGAATTTGAAAATTCCGACCAGTTATAAAAACTGGATTTGAAAATCCCGACTAGTTATAAAACTGGATTTGAAAATCCCGACGAGTTATAGAAACTGAATTTGAAAATCCTGAAAAGTTATAACACTGGATTTGAAAATCCCGACCAATTATAAAACTAGATTTGAAAATCCAGACCAGTTATAAAAAATGGATTTGAAAATCCCGACCAGTTATAAAACTGGATTTGAAAATCCCGACCAGTTATAGAAACTGGATTTGAAAATCCTGACCAGTTATAAAACTGGATTTGAAAATCCCGACCAGTTATAGAAACTGGATTTAAAAATTCCGACCAGTTATGACACTAGATTTGAAAATCCCGACCAGTTATAACACTGAATTTGAAAATCCCGACCAGTTATAAAAACTGGATTTGAAAATCCCGACCAGTTATAGAAACTGGATTTGAAAATCCTGACCAGTTATAGAAACTAGATTTTAAAATCCCGACCAATTATAGAAACTGGATTTGAAAATCCTGACCAGTTATAGAAACTGGATTTGAAAATCCCGACCAGTTATAAAAACTAGATTTGAAAATCCCGACCAGTTATAGAAACTGGATTTGAAAATCCCGACCAGTTATAGAAACTGGATTTGAAAATATCGACCAATTATAGAAACTAGATTTGAAAATCCCGACCAGTTATAAAACTGGATTTGAAAATCTCGACCAGTTATAGAAAGTGGATTTGAAAATCCCGACCAGTTATAAAAACTGGATTTGAAAATCCCAACCAGTTATAGAAAATGGATTTCAAAATCCCGACCAGTTATAGAAACTGGAGTTGAAAATCCCGACCAGTTATAACACTGAATTTGAAAATCCCGACCAGTTATAAAACTAGATTTGAAAATACCGACGAGTTATAGAAACTGAATTTGAAAATCCTGATAAGTTATAACACTGGATTTGAAAATCCCGACCAATTATAAAACTAGAATTGAAAATCCAGACCAGTTATAGAAAATGGATTTGAAAATCCCGACCAGTTATAAAACCGGATTTGAAAATCCCGACCAGTTATAGAAACTGGATTTGAAAATCTTGACTAGTTATAAAACTGGATTTGAAAATCCCGATCAGTTATAGAAACTGGATTTAAAAATTCTGACCAGTTATGACACTAGATTTGAAAATCCCGACCTGTTATAGATACTTGATTTGAAAATCCCGAACTGTTATAAAAACTGGAGTTGAAAATTCCGACCAGTTATATAAACTGGATTTGAAAATCCTGACCAGTTATAGAAACTGGATTTGAAAATCTCGACCAGTTATAGAAACTAGATTTGAAAATCCAGACTAGTTATAGAAACTGGATTTGAAAATCCCGACCAGTTATAAAATCTGGAATTGAAAATACCGACCAGTTATAGAAACTGGATTTCAAAATCCCGACCAGTTATAGAAACAGAATTTGAAAATCCCGACCAGTTATAGAAACTGGATTTGAATATCCCGATCAGTTATAACACTGAATTTGAAAATCCCAACCGGTTATAAAAACTGGATTTGAAAATCCCGACGAGTTATAGAAACTTGATTTGAAAATCCTGACCAGTTATAGAAACTGAATTTGAAAATCCTGACCAGTTATAAAAACTGGATTTGAAAATCCTGACCAGTTATAGAAACTGAATTTGAAAATCCCGACCAGTTATAAAAACTGGATTTGAAAATCCCGACAAGTTATAAAACTGGATTTGAAAATCCCGACGAGTTATAGAAACTGAATTTGAAAATCCTGATCAGTTATAACACTGGATTTGAAAATCCTGACCAATTATAAAACTAGATTTGAAAATCCCGACCAGTTATAGAAAATAGATTTAAAAATCCCGACCAGTTATAAATCTGTAATTGAAAATCCCGACCAGTTATAGAAACTGGATTTCAAAATCCCGACCAGTTATAGAAACTGAATTTGAAAATCCCGACCAGTTATAGAAACTGGATTTGAAAATCCCGACCTGTTATAACACTGAATTTGAAAATCCCGACCGGTTATAAAAACTGGATTTGAAAATCCCGACCAGTTATAAAACTGGATTTGAAAATCCCGACCAGTTATAAAACTGGATTTAAAAATCCCGACCAGTTATAGAAACTGGATTTGAAAATCCTAACCAGTTATAAAACTGGATTTGAAAATCCCGACAAGTTATAGAAACTGGATTTAAAAATTTCGACCAGTTATGACACTAGATTTGAAAATCCCGACCTGTTATAGATACTTGATTTGAAAATCCCGACCAGTTATAAAAACTGGAGTTGAAAATCCCGACCAGTTATAGAAACTGGATTTGAAAATCCCGACCAGTTATAAAAATTGGATTTGAAAATCCCGACCAGTTATAAAACTGGATTTGAATATCCCGACCAGTTATAGAAACTGGATTAGAAAATTCTGATCAGTTATAACACTGGATTTGAAAATCCCAACCAATTATAAAACTAGTTTTGAAACTCCGGACCTGTTATAGAAACTGGATTTGAAAATCCCGACCAGTTATAAATCTGGATTTGAAAATCCCGACCAGTTATAAAACTGGATTTAAAAATCCCGACCAGTTATAGAAACTGGATTTGAAAATCCTGACCAGTTATAAAACTGGATTTGAAAATCCCGACCAGTTATAGAAACTGGATTTGAAAATCCTGACCAGTTATAAAACTGGATTTGAAAATCCCGACCAGTTATAGAAACTGGATTTAAAAATTTCGACCAGTTATGACACTAGATTTGAAAATCCCGACCTGTTATAGATACTTGATTTGAAAATCCCGACCAGTTATAAAAATTGGAGTTGAAAATCCCGACCAGTTATAGAAACTGGATTTGAAAATCCCGACCAGTTATAAAAATTGGATTTGAAAATCCCGACCAGTTATAAAACTGGATTTGAAAATCCCGACCAGTTATAGAAACTGGATTAGAAAATTCTGATCAGTTATAACACTGGATTTGAAAATCCCAACCAATTATAAAACTAGTTTTGAAAATCCGGAC